>NW_009920296.1:1008-13195 GCF_000696875.1 Nestor notabilis | reverse complement strand
TTCCAATATCTGAAGTGGGCCTATAAGGATGGTCCTTACAGGATGATCCTTATCAAGGTGATCCTTGAATATCAACCAGCAGTCTTGGGTCCCCCTGCCCTCTAGGGCTTTATCCCATGGAACCTTACTAAGTGGGTTCCTGAACAGGCCAAAGTCTGCTCTCTTGAAGTGCAGGCAGTGAGCCTGCTGGTCAGGGCTGGTTGAAGAACCAAGCCCTGCACTCTAATTACATCTCCATGCAAGTAGCATTTAATTTACCTCAGCTGATATGTGTTCAAGAGAGTTTAGTACCATTAAAACCAGTAAGGAATGTAAAACTTACTGAAATTCTTGACACTGAGTCAGTGACAACTTGCAGAAGTAAAGGAGTACAGGTCTGGGACACAAAATTCAATAAAATTTATAAAAATACATTCTTTTCTTACATAAAGTCTCATCCTAAACTCTCTCCTTGTGCATTTGATGTGGTCCTTGTGGTAATACATGGTAAATCTCATAAATATGAAAGTATTCTTGTGGTGTTGTTCATACGACTGTTGAACTTCGATTTTTATCTGCTACAAGTCATCTTACATTAATTGCACCTTAGCTTGCTCTTCAATCTATCTGTGTAATAAGAATCCAGGCTGGCATTCTGGGATGCACCTACCTGCACACCACTGCAACCTGCCTCCATAAACAGGTCATTGTCTTAGCTGCGGGACAGCAAGCCTCATAAATTGTTACAATCTAAGTTGTCTGCGGGCTTCTAGAAGAATTAAAATAATAGTTTCCAATACTCACAGATTATACAAGAAAGAATAATACAGTATTTCTATAATTATAGGCTGTTCACCAATATTTTCTTGGAATAGTAATCAATATAACCTTGGAACAGCAGCAAGAGAAATCTTTCAGAAAATAGTTACAAGCTCCAGGTATTAGCAAACAATACAAACATAAAACAAGATATATACAAAAAGGAATTTGTAATATAAATGCTTCATCTTCTTGGCTATGGCAACAATAACAAGAATCATTATTAATACTTGCAATTCCTAGACTTAAGTAGTTATTAGCATACCCTAGCAATATACCAGAAACCTAAAACCCCCCCATAAATACAAACGTTTGTGCATACACATACATAAAATGCAAGCATCTGCCTCACAGGCATTAAGAGCTTTCCCTCGTGGAGCAGAAAGAGGAAGCTTGGGTCCCTCTGCTGTTAGCAGCGTAGATCAGACCCGCACTTCACCGCAGACCCTGCATCAGGGCAGGCCTCTGGAGGCAATAGCAGGTCAGGGGCTCATCGGTCCTACTTAAAATGCAAGGTTTATATACTTCAGCTCAGCAATAGAGTGTATTCTGCCACAACACAACATTCATGGGAAAATTTGAGCTTACTGCACGACAGAAAAAACGTCTGACAGATAAAGTTACCACATTATCAAATGCACTTAGAGTCACAGCCTATGCATTTACAAAGAAATTTCAAAGCCTGAACAAGTCTGTTCTCTTGGACTGTCTCCAGTAAAGCTTTAATTAAAGATAAAAATGAGACGCACAGTACCTTTAACAGAGAGAGCTTATAAGAGATTCACCTTACATTAGGGTTCTGCTACACTGAAGTACCTCTCAAAAGAGCCCATAAATTAAACACTTGGCATTGTCATTATCAAAACTCTTTCACTCCACCCACTGAGAGGTTTATACTTTGTTTTCTTTACTTTCTGATTGCTTAAGCCTATGGGCTAAGTATGCTGCAAATTGTGGTTACACAGTATTACAGATCAGCTTCCTATTTTAAGTACTGCTGTAACAAAATGGACATTTTTACAGGAGGGTTGTGAGAACACTGAAGAAAAAAAACCCCAAGTGGATTAAACTCTGAATAAACTTTAAACTATTATTTTTCCACTTCAAATTTATTATTACATCACAAATCAATATGAAGGCCAATAGAAACTAGTTATATCTACCCACCAAGCTTTGATTTTACACAGAAAAAACCCATACTGGTTTGAATTAGAAAGACTACATCTAGGAAGATGTAATAAATCCTTGTCTACAGGATACATAACTCTAGGAAGTACCATGCTAAGGCAGGTTTAAAGGACAGCTTAAAAAAAAAATAAAATAAATTCAAGCCTAACTTTGCAAAAAAAGTATCATTATTACTTTTAAACACCTACTTGCTTCTGTAGCCACCGTTCTTTCCTTCTTTGTTTTCTTCTCAAGCTTTTCAGCTTATTTCTTTCTCTCTTACTCAGCCTTTGGTTGAACGAAATATTTGTAGGCTGCACAGTATCAACAGGTGTGATGTACTGTTCTTCTTCCACAGCACTTGTAGGTGAAGAAAGGTTCATCACAAAAGGTGACCCATCAGCAATGGCATTTTCAGAAGATTGTCCAGTAGCTTCAAAATCACACTCATTTTCTATTTCTTTATGTAGTAATGTGGTAAAGGAAGTAACTTGAAACCTTTTTTGTAGTTTGTCAGCACTTGGACTAGACAGGTCCTGGAAAGAGCTAACATCTTTCCTATTGGACTCTAACTGCAAGCCACTTTGTGTGTAAACAGGTGGATTTTTGTTTTGGCCATGGTAAATTGTTTCATATAATGCAGGTGACAAAACAAGTCTCTCTCTGATAGTTAAATCCAAACTATGTGATCTTCTGTGAAAAGGTTTTATGGTGCATGCACCATTCATAGGATATAAAGCAGAAATACTTCTTTTTTGATTGAATGCCTTTAAGGGAAATGGTTTCCTTTCTCTCTCAAAACTGGGAGCTCTTACTTCTAGACAAAGTGCTTCTGTTAATCTGCTGGTACCATTATTATTTCTGGCCATGCATGAAAGCCCTTGATTTTTGATTTCCAAAGTTGTAGTTATCACTTCATGGCAGGCATCCTTGCTAAAGCCAGAGTGAATTTTGAGGAGAGGTAAGTGTTTTCCTGGTGATTTTGCAAATTTAACAGAGAAAGCTGGGTGATAGTCAGTCCGACTTTTGCAGAAGTGTATATTTACTAACTGTCCACAGGAACATTTTTTGTTGCAAACAAAGTTAAAGCCCCCTAAGCGCGCTTCACAGAAGGGACAGTGCAGTTTTCCAATTGTCCATTGTGCCTATTGATAAGAAAAAAAATCCATCAAACACATTCATTGTAAATAAATTACTAAGAAATTGTTACTAGAGTTACTTTGCTCCTTTAATAGAAGGGTTTACTCTTTGGTTTTCAAGCACAACAAAAGAGACTTCACAGCAGAAAGACAATCCACCATAAATAATGTTTTGGTCAAAACTCTGCTTGCTGCAGTGATAACTTCTAAGAACCTAGAACATAAATTTCAAAATGTCAGGGCTTTGCAGTATGTTTTAGAATTGTCCATAGATAGAATAATGCTGCAATACTAATGAAAACATTAGCTCCTTTAAATCAGTAAAATCAATTTACCATGTTAATCTGGAATTGGCACACAGTTTCTCAGCTGAGTTTCTGAATGCTGATACATTTCTTGCATACTAAGTACAATGGAAGGGGTTTTCTTACAAGAAGAATATAGCTTTTTGCTTTGTTTACAAAAGCTTGAAATGGTATCTGTATTTTGGTGTATGTATTATTACAACATAATCAATGTGCAAATACTATGACAAATCCTTAATACACTACCTATAAAGAGACAGTTATTTTCATTATTTGTTATTCTATGAATTTCATTTCAATCTTAAAGGCACTTTTTCAAAAGAAAATATATATCAAAGATCTATAAACTGCTACATATTAGTACACTTATTACTATTTTCAGTAAATATATTCATCTGTCAGCAGAAACATTTTTGAGGATTAAAGTTATGCAAGTGTTTGTAGGATCAAAGCCCGTATGAGAAACAACATTATCAACTCCAGTCACACACTATTCAATAGTGTGCCTAAAGTGGGGCTGAGCCATGAATACAGAAGCTGCACATTTCCAGTTAAAGCACTGCTTTCAGTTGCAGATATCTTGCAAGGTAGTTTGAGAAGATGATTCCATGACTGATGCTCTAATCAAAAGCTACAGAAAGTTTCAGTAAAATAAATTTTGGAGTTCAGAAAAAAACCCTTGTGCAGAAAAAAGGTTATTTTTCACACGCAATGCTAGAAAAAGTTCTGGAAACGCTTCTTTGAGACACATACTCCTGCCTTGTGGGTTAATACTGCAAAATGTCACAAAGCTTCAAAGATGTGCCTTTCACTGCACTTACAAGATTCGGTTTAAATCTGGGTATGTTTTTAACCTAGAGAAAAAGATATCTCAGTTTATATATGCCTAACGGCTTTCAAATCCCTGAAAATTCCTGGAACATGCACAGTCACTCTCAGCTTAGAAGGCTGACCAATCTGTGCATATGTCATTCCCAAAGAAGAATTAAGCTGGTTCAAAGATTTACTGTAAGTCTCCTACACTCCATTTCCCAGATGTCATGGTCTAGGCACTAAAATTCAGAGAAAAACCTTTCTAGTGCTGTTAATGTGTCTTTCTGGCACTCAGGCACTACCTGGATCTCCAAATGGAGAGGAAGAGTGATTCATGAAGGTTTGGGAAGAAAGCTAGGAGCCTGGCAAAACTAGGAATGCAATAGATGGTAGGAAGAAAAAGGACATGTCTATGTCCTATGTGTAGAGAGACTGGGAGATGAGGTGCAGTAGAAGGGAGGCCAGGACTGATTTAGCATGAGTTTGGCAACAGACTGATAAAGCATTGACTCAGTAAAAGAAGTAACAGCCTACTACTGGAGGAGGTGGTAGGGGGAAAATCAGCAAGATATGAAAAGGAGGTGAGGGTACACAGATTTACTGATGGACTGCATAAAGAGGAAAAACTAAGATGGGTTAGCCAAAGAAGCTCATACAAGTGAAGAGTGATGGGAGAAAGAAAATGTAGGCAAATAAAGGTCACTAGCATCACTACCCAAATATTTGTGATTATTGATGATTATCTATACTAATGTGTGCATGAAACCCAATGAGACTGGTTAAGAACAGGGACAGATGGCAAAAAAGAACTGCCTGGGAAACAGTGGGTTTTTACAGCCTGCAAATAGACTTCGTGCTTATGTAAAATGATTTAGCCTTTGATTTAGGAGTCATACAAGAGAAAATATAACACATGATCACAAAATTATTCAGAGCCTGGGAGACCTGGGGATAAGTCAGAATTGTTTAAAACCCGCACACATTTATCCATAAACCCACAGGATCCTTCCAGAGAAGTCAGAAGTGAATAAAGCAAGAGTTCCCAGGATATTAAAGCACAAAATAAGCACTAAGATATTGAAGGTGTTCACAGAGAATTTCATTCTTTGCCTCTGCCACCACTGGAGCACTGCTCCTCTGCAATCTTGAGCAATTAAGCCCTGCCTGACTAGTCTATGCATTTTTTATTTCCCAGGTCTCCAACCTGACCCCCTAGGCTTTCAAATGCAGAAGGCTGGCCATTTACAGCTAAAGGTGAAAAGAATACTATCAATATTGAATCCAATATTACTGAAATAATGTAACATGCAAAGTACTATAAAAACCGCATTCTATAATCAGGCATTCAAGATTAGGCAAGCCTGTAAAGTGGGGAAATACTTAGTCACTCCTAAGTTTCACACAGACCCTCAATGTTTCTGAAACAGAACACTTCTGTCATGCACTATTTAAGAGAGCAATAATTTTAAAATTAATTAATGTTTAACAAAATAAAACACAGAGCAATACAATAAAGAAAGATGAAACAGATTTTCTTGATTTTTAATGCTTAGTTTTACAATCATGTTTTTTTTCTTTCACATTTTCAGAGTACATTTGCTTAGATCAGAAGTTACTTGCAATATAATAAAACTTAGACACTGAAGTCTAAGCAGAAAGGAATGCAGGCATCATTTCCCTCAAAAATCAAAGACTCATCGGAGAAAAACTGTAGGGCAAAGGAAAAGCACTGTTTCTGCTTATTATATCTATTCAATAACATTAACTTGTAGACTTAAACCAAAGAAAATACTTAACTGAAGCAACAATACAACAGGAAAGTTGTGGGATGGTTTGTCATTTCAAACGGGCAGTTAAAACTCAAAAGCAGTGACACTGGCTTGTCATCAGACCTTTGAATTTAATTTCTATTCATGTGACCAAATAACACATTAAAGACTTCATATCATATTCCAGCAACTGATATCTTAACAAACCTCTAGCACGGTTTTATGGAGAAACATGCTTCTTACTGTCACTGTCAACATATGCGCCAGTACCGCAGGATAGGATGATCAAGACAAACCAAAACCCAAAGCATAGATAATAATACAATTTTAAGCATTGAAAAAAATATGCAGAGGTGCCTGCAACAGTTGTTTGGACAGAAATACATAAATTTATAAATGGGCAGGAATAGAATTTATCACTTGTAGGTTTTGTGCATACATAAAAAAAACATGTAAGAACAAAAAAAGCCTCTGTAAATGGTAATGACAGACGTTAAGAACTCCCTCAGTTGGAGGGTCTCTTAAAATATGTGGACCTTCAAAGAAAAGTCCCCTTGAAATTTGTCCCTCTTATTTCATATTTGGGATTATAAAGATGCAAGTAAAAAAATAATCTACCTTTTCAATGACACATTTCACCCATTCTGGAATTGCTTCCAAGTTCACATGCCATACGTTGCAAGACTCTTGAGCAGCAGACGAAGGCTGTGATGTCTGTTAAAAAAAAAAAAAAAAAGAATTAGTGTATTGATATGCAACATTTATTTAAGAATTTTTTTTTTTTGGTCTAAATATATCCAGGAGTCAGCTTCCCAAATTCAGTAAATATTAACAAATGATAGAACTCAAAGATACTGGTGCATTCCTTAAGCTACAGATCAGGTAAATGCTGTCAGTATTTCTCTATTTCTGAATCTAAGGATGCCGGACAGACTTCACTGTGGAGATGGAGGCGTCTGGAGGTGGTTTTGTTTTGTTTACAAGAACAAAAAGTACGCAACTTATGATCTTACAAGTATATTCAGAAATGTTTTCAGAAGCACTATCAGCTGGCACAATTTTCCAGTGAAGATAGCAGAATTTAAGTTCTAGTTTATATGAAGACTGTGGTCAGTACCACACAACTATGCCAAAAATAGTTTTAGATTATTTTTCTAATGCTTGTTAGAGTAACTAGCAGAGAAAACAGGCAGTCTTTGAAGCTTTTGAATTTTAACTGTGATGATGTGACTAGCTGAAGAGGAAACAAAATCTTAAAAACTGTAGCATTTTATTAATTGATAATAAAATAAAAACAATTACCTAACGAACTGCTGCCTTTTAGCACAGAAGTAATACAAGTGTAATTAAATCTTTTAACATGATGCAGAATGTCAGTAAAGTTATAAAGATGGCTAAAAAAATAAGAAAACTCTGGTGAGAAGGTCTTAAAACCTGTTGTTAAAATTTAGGAATATGGAAAACCACTGATTCCTATGTTATGAAACTCATAGGAATAAAACTTCATTATGCTAAACATTGAAAGTAGGGCTATTCACAGAAGACAGAAGCTTTTAGAAATTCTCCAAGTAATGACAGCAGACAGATAGATCTGTTTTCCATGTCTATGCTACCATTTTCCTTCTATCTTTGGAGAGGACCTGCACTTCAACTTGGATATAATTCTGATTTAAAATATTTATACTGCATTCGTAACTTCAACAATTGGTTTTAAGATCTGTTCTAAGATTCTTCTCTTTTACTCATATTTCTGCTATGTCTTTGACTAAAGGTCTAAAATTCATCAGGGAAGGGTGACACACTGAAAACATTACTCTTACCATACAGTCTGCCTTCCAGCGTCTTGGGAAGAAGCATTAAACTACATTCTTTTATCTGCTATCTACATAATTATGGAAGAAGATGCTTCAGTCTTGCGCACAGTGATGGTGGATCTCCACTAACAAGTAAAAGCTCTACCATGGGGCACAGAAATCTCCTTCTTTTCACTACATTTCTCTCATGAAAGGAGTTGAAATTTCCATCCCATACACCCCAAAACTGCTTCAAATGATGCACAAAATAAATACTCCCAAGTATGAAGTATGAAAAATATTATAGAATTTCAAGCTCTGTAAGAAAAGTGATTAAAATGGAGTTTATTAATAATACTAATTATATCAGGATCTAAAAAATAACAACTTTGTTTCTATCTCTATCGCTTATACCACCCTCCAGTGCCAAAAAGAATGTTGCTACATTTCTAGTGCATTAATAAAAAAAGGTCAACAGCTTCCCTTCTGTTTGCTTTTTTTGCTTTGATTCAAGATCACGCGATGAAACCAGAGTCTTTCAGCATATTTGGAAAGACCGTAACTCTTTATGATTACTAACAGCCATTATAAAGCAGCAGGAAATACTCTGTTTGATTCCCTATGATTATTTTTCTGTTCATTTTAATAAAGATGATGTAAATTACTAAGTGGTGTTTTAGCCTGGCAGAACATACTCCCTCTCAAGGCAAGCTAACTGAGCTATTTTTGTGCACAGACTATCCCCTACTTTTTCAAAATGAAGACCAAAAGTGTAGGAAACTTTTGACACACACTCCACCACCACAGCAGAAATCAGTGTCTGTATTTAAATCACTCCTTAGAAAAAAAGACTTCTCTATTACTAGCTATTAAAACAAAATATTACTTCATTAAAACTGTCAAAACAAGAACCCATTCTTATACGAAAAATGGTAACACTATATACTCCACACAATCTAGTAGTCAAATGAGTCATGAATACCAGCCTTCATGTTGCAGAACAAAAAGGTGATCACTGCCTGCTTGGCTTCTGTAACATTGCTACTTACATACTTTGTACGGAATTTTCCATATTTTAGTACTTATCTTCACAGCACATTAATTAATAACTGAGGGCAAGTCTAATCCTTCTCCTTTATTTAAAACCAATGACACTGGAAAATGTTATAAACTCCCTCCAGACGCTATACTTACATTAGATGGTTCTTTTTTCTGAGATTTTGCAAGGCAAACAGAATTTGCTATATATTTTCTACATCTCCAGCAACGTAGAACATCAGCCTCTTGGTTACTCATTTCAACTTGAGATTCTTCAGTTCTGTATGTCTACCTGTAAAGACACACATACAAAACTTATAATTCAGTCACCTGTAGAAATCACACATGGTTTCCTTTTGCAACCCAGAAGTCCATCAGTAGTCTCTTCTGTTTAAAGGAGACATTATTACAAACATTCTCTGATCTTGTATAGCACATCACCTAGGCATTTTAAATAGCAAAAGTGAAAGCGTTGTTTTTATTTCCAGGTTGCATACAGTACTAAAAAGTAACAACAACAAAAACAAATATAAAACCAAACACCCCAAGCAAAATATAAACCCCACAAATCTCCTCAATGTTTAGGGAAAAGATAACTCCAGTTTTCCCAGAATATGTCCATAAGTAATTCCTATCTTTTTTCTTAATATTCCATTAACGTATTTCAATTTAAGACAGCTAAGCAAAAGATCATGGAAGAGACACTCACAGAAAAGGCAGAATTTACAATGCAAACCTGTTTTGTTTATGACAAAAATGTGATGATTCAAATACCTTGACTTAAGCAGAATCCCTCTTAAGTTTTTATTAACCTCACTATGTCAGCGCTGCTACCTTCTGTACCAGACACATTTCAAACATATAATGTATAAAAATCCTGGACCTCTCTATGAATGACTTCTTTTTTCCCAAGTAAATCCAGGCTCTGAAAGAGTTTTACAGGCTGTGTGTATCACTTTGCTGTGATAAATGGTGCATTAAACTTCACAGGGTACTGAAAAAGTTATTACCAGTTATGAATTTGTTTTAATCACTCAAACATTTTAAAGCTGTTCATAGCACACTGCTAGAATGAATTGAATCTTATGACAGCTCAGTAAAAATCACAAATCTAACACCAACCAGGAAGGACTGAAAGACTTTACATAAAGCTAGTTCAGATGTGCTTTTCAGGTACAGCCAGATGCCCAACTACTAAAATATATTCTTGAAATGTACTACAGTTAGTGATACACATCTTACACACCTTAAATGCTGGATATGTGTATTCAAATAGTATATATTTAAGTCTCTGTATACATTCTGTTCCCCTTATGTTCTAGAAAAAGCTGGTTTGCTATCTGTTGAACAGCTGCTTCATTTAGGGGTCATAATGCTTACTGGAGTGGGGTATAAAGCTATTAGTGATAGACCTCTGAAACAAAAGATAAAGGACTGACAGATAAACGTCCTGCTATATTTAAAAGACAAGGTTCAAGTCACGCAAACAAAGGCTGTCTAAGGACCACTGGCATTTGAAGTGATGTAAACATCCCTCTCAACTGAATTATATCTATGAAGCAAGCACTATTGTACAGCAAAATAAAAGCTCTTTTTTCTATATTTATATACTTGTAAAGCATCTTCTTATTTCTGCATATACCTTTAATTGTAAAATATGCTTTCATGACAGACATGTATATATAACAATATAACCTGCACAGCATAGGTTGTATTTTGTGTAACAAAGAATGCTGATAGTGAACTTGTTAAAAACCCCAAAAACTACAAACCGTCAAAGTGCAAATACTTTTTAAGACTATATCACAGCAGGCTGAAGTGTTCCTCTAGCCTAGTAGAATTTACATAGGAAAATTCCTGTAGGTCTATTAAAATTCTGCATGTGTGTGTCTTTTGCAGTTCTTACAGAGAAAAAAAAATGCTACAAATGCACTCTAACACATTGCAGAGGTTTCTACATGTATCATGCTTAGAAAACAGCAAGTGAGACATTTAAGCATTCATTTTTAGTTTGATTTGCACATAACTTCAACTGGAACTCAGATAAAAGCATACAAACACAGGATTTTGAGGTGTTTTTATAGTTACATACAGCTTAACTATAGTGTTCTGGACATATTTTAGTAAAATTTTTTTTTTATTGTTGTATGTCTAAAACTATTAAAGGCATCTTGTTCTCACTTTGCTTTGTCTTTCAGCAAAAAATGCCAACATAAAGGTAAAATATTCCAGTTTGGCACTCAGAAACTAAATAGGGTCACTCTCAGTAGGTCTTTCCAGCTTGGCACTGAGCCACGTTTGTTGTGGCTGTCCTGCTTTCAGATCAGTTGCTTTGTGTGAGCTCATGTTTGCCTCCAAAATAGCATGTAGACATATCAAAGTGTAAAAAAGCCTATGCTCCTTCATGAGTCTTGTTTTATTTCCTTCAAATGTTCTTTTGTGATTCAGTCCCAGAAAAGCCAGGAGCAGAGGGTCCTAAGACTTCCTTACCAAGTCAGGTTTTCAGCTCCTTTTCCTGAAAACCATTTGTCTAACCTTCTCTTGCAGACCTTTGACAGAGGGTTTCACAGCCTTCCCAAACTATTTAATTACCTTCTTATCCTCTATTATTTTAATTCTTCCCCTAACATCTACCCTGAATTTTCTTGCAATTTCCCTTATTCACTGTGAATACAGAGAACAAAGTGGCTCTTTTTCTTCTACGGCGAACATTTTACAACTTTAAATGCTTACTATATATATTAGCTCCCCTTCAAGCTTGTCTTTGGGCTAAATAAATCCAGTTCTTTCCCTCTTTCCTCACCGATCATGGTTTCTTGATCTCCAGCTGTCACTGCTGTTTTGTGAACTCTTCAAATAGGTCAGCTATTCTTTCACAGCAGTGTTCAAATCTGGATGCAGAACTCTCAATAAAGTTTCATCAGCAGTGAGCAAACTAAACAGCTCATATAAATTTTCAAGGGTAAAAAAGAATTGAGAATGCCTCACTATGGTGAAAACTAACACAAAATTCACTGGATCCATTTGAAAATGTTGTTTCTTACATTTGTAAGGGCAGGAAACTGGAATATTAAATATAGGGGCAGGAAACTGGAACATTATATAACAACTCCCCAGCATCAAACAATTTTAAAGAAATTTCAGCATGAGATCCTTAAGATTTTCAGATTCATACATACTCATCAACATGTTAAGGGAAGAGAAAACAGGAATTGCATTCTTTGCCCTCCTCCCATTCTGTCTGCAAAACTTATGAGCAACACCACGGAAAGCTAGTCGAAATATTCACAAAGAAAACAACAAAAAATAGGTGAAGGATCAAGCTGCAGACATAGCATCCGGAGAAATGGTAGAGCTGATCAGCT
>NW_009920296.1:0-977 GCF_000696875.1 Nestor notabilis | reverse complement strand
TCTTTCCCTTCTGGCGTCCTCTCGCTAGTAGGAAGTCCTCTTTGATATTTATATTTAAGTTCTTTATACAATCTGAATTGTACAATGCATTAAACTTTGGCCATTTCTTCTTCAAAAAGATTGTTGGGAAACATGAAGTAAAACACCAAGAAAAAATTCTCAAATGTTCAAAATGAAGAACTAAATACAAACCCCTAAATTTCTGTTGAAAACCTGGCCTGGAATTTTCCAACTAGCTTACCCCTAATCCCCAAATGCATAAATTAAAAAAAAAAATAAATTAAGTACAGTGGGACAGTGGTTCTCAATGCCTTTTTGTTCAAAGTCATCTGTGATCCTTTCAGAATACTGCAGCCATGTAGATTACAATAATAATTAGGTCATGATGAGAAATAAGGGCACAGAAATTTGAGCATTGTTACCAAGAGTCTTGAAAAAATATTAGATGAGTGGCATCTTTGAAGGAGGATGACAAAGAGAACCTAGATGAGCTGTCCTAGTCAAGAAGTGTCCATACCAGAAGTTCCTGCTCCCAGAAAGGGAGGAACTGACACTTTGCTAGAAAGGGAAACAATCATTAAAGGCATTCTGCTACAAAAACATCCTTGCTGCTACTGTCTGATCTCCAGTGTTTATGCTTAAAGAGACACTTTTAAATGCATACTTAACCAGTGTGTCTCAATAAAGTAGCATTTAGATGGGGAGACACAAAAGAAAGTTTGAAGAACTGTTTCCAGGCTGCCAGAAGAGCAAGGCAGCAAGGTGCATAAGAGCTGTGCCACCTGCTCCTGTGCCAGCCCCTGCTCGATTATAAACTGCCCTACCAGTTCAGCTACTGCTGCATGATCAGCTTCCATACCACAGCCCACTGACTGATGAGGAAGGATGGCCAATGTGTGATACACTTTCTTTTGCTGCAAGAGTAGCCTAAAGAATTAAAAGGCAGTTAATATCGTAGAATCATAGAATAGTTAGGG
>NW_009920295.1:0-6947 GCF_000696875.1 Nestor notabilis | reverse complement strand
AGGTCCCCCCGTCCGTCACGGGCGGCGGCAAGTGGGTCGTGCGGCAGTGAGGGAGGGCTGAGGGGGAGGTCGAGGCGTGTGAAACGCTGAGTCCCCCTGACTGTTTATATTCTTATTTATAAACCTTAAAATTACATGTGTGTCTTTAATAAGTTATGTAGGTGGCACACGTTGGATGGTTCTGTGAAAAGCCATGTCTAAGATTCTCAGAGCCTACACAGGAAAAATAAAACTGATGCCATTTTCCAAAAATAAATGAGACAGTCTCTCCAAACAGTACCTCTGAGGTCTGCAGACATGGCTTGTTACGTGCCAGTTTGTTTGGGGTGATGCAGAGAGAGGGAATCTCTAAATGCTTCCCATATGCATCTTTAAAAAAGGTCTGTTTTTATCAATGCTGTAGAATTTGAATAAGCCAATTAGTAATTCGTGGGATGAAGGCAGAACTCTGCCTAGCTGTTAATTTATTTATATTACTTATTTCAGTAACAGATAGAAGTGGCAGTAGAGATCTTGGAACCATAACAGAATATTGAGTAGAGACAGTGCTGACCCTCCTGTTTTTATCACTTCTCGTTGACTACACAGTTGTTTATCTTACAAAACTTTTTCTTGGTGGCAATCCTGCTAAGAGTGGGGAAGGAGAAACAGAAGCAAAGGCAGGGTGTGTCTTAAGAAACTAAGATCCAGGAGGTGATAGAATGAAAGCATTTGTCCCATCTGTAGTTACCACCCTGGCACCATGTTTCTTGTGACTTGTACTTTGTGACTCCTTGTTCCTGAAATTCCATTTTCATTCCCCTTTCCTTTTGGCCTTTCTCTGCAGGTATTCCATGTTGGGGTGTTTTGGTTTGGGTTTTATTTTGTCTTTTTTGGTGGTGGAGGATTAATACATGTTGTGGTATATATATTGTTTTAACTTTTCTCTTTCCACAGCTGTCTCCTCTTCCACGGTAAACAGAATAACCAATTCCTTTCAGGTGATATAATTTTCCTAATTATTATTATTAACACCTAGTTTCTTAACAAACTTTTAATCATTGCAAACGTAAATATGTAATCTTCAAATCTTCAGAACCACATTCTCTCATAAGCTTGGTAAATCTCACAGGTGTGTAAATAACAGTTGATACTAGTAGCTAATGGAGGAGGTAACAGCATGTGGTGAATGATTTTTGCATCAAGTTTATTTTGCTGGAAAGACAGTCTTTGCTTCTGAATGGTGTTAGAAGACAGAAGCTTCTACCCATTGAGAAAAGCCTAGGAGCAGCTGTATGCTGTGACCTTTTTCCACAGAGAAGCATTGGGAGCAAATCAACTAATGCTCTATTGTCACAGAACATCTAGTTAAGGAGGTAGTTTGAAGTTAATCTTTTTCATTGAAAGCAGGCAGCTATCTCTGCTTAAATATTATTAAACCTCTCTTCTTCCCTTCGCTGTTGTGGAACGTACCTCTTCACTGACATGCCTTGAGGACAACAGGAGTTCCCGCTATTTGCACATGTCGAACTGCGTTGCTTTCTTTTCTAATGCCCTTTTCTCTTATTCCACCTGTTAGTGAGAGGTCAAGTACTTTCGCAGCTTGTCAGCTCCCATCTCTTTCACTGAAATGCTGTTCTCTGGCTAATTTTCTTCCACACATTTGTTAAATCTCCTCTTTAGTTTCTTTCTCTGCTTTGCCCATTAAAACATTTAGGCTACTCGTCTGCAGTACTCCTGATTTTTATCGAGTTATTGTTTCTTGGATTATAGTGGCATTGGGATAGCAAATAACCTTTTTTGTTTGTTGTACAACTAGGTCAGGGCATGCCAGCTCAAGACTAGTGGTCTTAAGTACTTCCATAATATGAAAAGTATATAATAGTCCTGTAAAGTATTGTTTGATTTGTCTCCAGTCTCAGAGCCTTTCAGCCCTTGAGTATAAATCGGGTATTGGCTCTGTCCCAACTTCTAAGCATATAAAATTCAATAGCTTAGCCCAGTGACCTTTAAACTCCTTATACTAGAGGGCTACCTAGCTTAAGGATTTGAGTTGAAATTTGTTTGCTGTCAATAACAGCAGTAAATAATTGGCTGTTTCGTACTGCTTCTAACTACTTGGTGGAGCCTGAGTGTTGCCTTGCAGTTGTGAGACTTAACTCGAGTACAGATAACTTGAACTGGCATGGCAGGGAAGATGTTCCTGCATCTCTCATGCTCTTAAAATTGAAAGTTCAGAATCTACCAAAGTCACTAGACTTCAGCTATTGTGGGTAATCGTAGAATCATAGAATGGTTTGGGTTAGAAGGGACCTTAAGACCATCCAGTTCCAACCCCCTGCCATGGGCAGGGACACCTTCCACTGGACCAGGTTGCTCCAAGCCCCATCCAGCCTGGCCTTGAACACTGCCAGGGACGGGGCAGCCACAGCTTCTCTGGGCAACCTGTGCCAGTGCATCACCACCCTCATAATGAAGAATAGTATCATATGTATTTTAACTATCCTTTCAAGGATGTTTTTTATAGTCATCTTTTCCATTGCTTTATAAATATAAGCAGAGGTTTCTTTTTAAATAGGCTGATATTTTTGTGGCCAAATAAAGATATAAAAGTAGTTCCAAAGATCGTTGCTAATCACCGCGTCTTCCACAAAATCTGATACTGTCTGCCTGAACGTGCGTGGTGATTCTGTCAGCATCCTCTAGAGTGCTTGCGAACGCAGGCTGCTATTAGGAAGTAATCAGATGGACTGCTGTAGCAATACCTGTTCCATGTCCTGCATGGTTTTGCTGTGAGCTTTTTGGTCCCTCCCCAGGCCCCAAGCAAAACCTGTCTGAAGCAAAGTTTGCATCTGAGGATAGGAAAGGCTGTTGTCAGGATGATGCAGATGTTCCTACTGTTGTAAAACTCAGTTACAGACTACTTACAATCTACCTGACCAAAAGTACTTGCTCTCATATAAATCCTCTTCATATAGATTTGTACTTATGGAAAGTAGTATACAACTTACAGTAAGTGTAGTGATTTTCTTACACAGTTTTAGCTATTGTTTTCCATGGAAATATTAATCAAGAAGAAGGTAGAGAGGGAAATATAAAGGTAAATGTCACGAGGTAGCAATTTTATTTTTTTTCCCCACTTGAAAAAGAGTAAAGGAGAGTTCAAGAGTGCATTATAAACTCATTATGAACTGACATAAAATTTCTTCAGAGGAAATACTATTCCTGAATAAAAAGAAACTTTGGCTGCATAACAGTGCATTTTCAGAAGTCCCAGCAATAAGGTAAATCAAATCATCTCCCACTGCAGTGCTTCTTCATGTTGCTGTAAGGTTTGTAAAATTAGAACACTTTGAATTCATTTGTAATATGTTGCTGCCCTCTTCACCTAAATTTGTGGGATACTTCATCCAGGTAAATGAAAACTAAGCTTTGTCTGGAAGTTAGGAGGAAGTGATGCTAAAATTTGATGTCACAAGCACCTGAGCATGCTAATATATCCATGTTAAGTCAAACACTGCAAAACCTGCATTTATTTAGTTATTTCTTTTAGGTGAAGAAGAGAGAAAGTATTTGTACTTGATCGCATTCACAGAAGTACATTTAAGGTTTATCAAATTGTTTAACATACTACATTTTTTATTGTTTCATGAAAGTTTTCACCAGGAAAAGGGGTACAAAGGGTTATAAAGCTATTTCTGGTGAAAGTGTATTTTGTTGAGACATAGTAATGCACATGCTAGACCAAACAGCTGATGACACATTTATTTCCAATGATCGTTTGCCCATGGTGTGATGCTTTGCTTCAGGTGGCCAAGCCCTGCTCCAGCTGTGCACCCAAGTGCAGGTCCCCAGGAGATTCTGTCATTTGTGGTGGAGTTCTTTGCAGGTTTCCTGTCCAGACTCAACTGGCACACTCTGGCTCTAAGCTGCAATGAAATAGTGGCAAACTGACAGATTGGTGAGGAGTCTTGAATTACACCGTTCTCATTTCAGCCAGTACAGTTTATCCAGATTTATGAACATGCAGAAGCCAATTTTCCTGCCTGCTCTAGGTCTGCTAGACTGTGTTTAGGAGTTTTCCCCAGCTGTCCTAGCTGACTGGTAGGCTACCTCTTCTCTGCTCGCCTTCATGCATATGCTTCCTTATAGTGAACTGAGAGCACGGAGGTTAAGACACATGCAGGTTTTGCCCCAACACGCAGTCAGGATGTGGCCAAAAATGCACAGAATGGTAACGTAAGAGTTTCTCCAGTCCACTGATTGCTTACTAAATTCCTTTGTGTAGTTCTGCATTTAGGCTTCAAAAATATCCAACCATACAACAACCTGAAATAGGACTTAAGACTAAGTGTTTACTGATTCCAAATTTTTTATCAAAATACATATCCAAGACTTACAAAAGCTCAATAGTTTTACTGGCTTTTAAGTGTGTATTTTACTGAAGTAAGACACTGCTGCTTCTTACAGTTACTTCAGGCAGAATAGTAGCTGCCTTGTCCTCAAAAGTAGAGGAACTGAGTCATAAATCCTATAAAGATTCAGGTACAAAATGAGACTAGTTACCATTGGTTTTTGTAGAGAAAGGGATAGGGAACATTTCAGACCTCTCTTTGTTTGCTGTGCAGCGTCTCATCACAACCTGTACTTAAGCAAATGTAAACATATGACCTTCACACTTCTCTAATGTTGCACATAGAGTCTTGAGGAACAGTTTTATCCAGACATAATTTAGTTAGTGGCTAGGCATTTAATTGTAAGTGTGTATAAATAACTGATTGTTGCTACATCAGGCAGAACAGTAAAAATATTTTAAAAACTAACCAGAATGAAGCAACAACCATTGCTTGAAGTGAATGAGTACTTCTTATTTATCTGATAAAGGCCATATTTAAACCAGAATTTTCCACTGCTATTAAGAACCCATATCATGTTGCTAACGTTACTATGTTAAAACTGAAATATACCAAATACAAGCAAATACCATGCAACATCCTTTTGTTTTATGTATTTTTTCACTTATTTTGATGCTATTGCTTGTAAAGGAAAGCAGTGTTATATAAGAAATACTGATGTTCTGACTGAATGTTTTGAGATCACTTTTCACTACATTCTCATACAGGAAAAGAGTCAGATCTAAAATGAGGATTGTTGGTCAACATTTAAGAAAATATCATTAGAACTTAAGTTTTATTTTCTGTGAAACAAGTTTGCTTATCTGTATTCAGTAAAATAAAGTATGTAAATCCTTCAGTAAAAAGCATTCTATGCCAAACCCAACTGCGGGTCCATGTTCGTTATACAGTTGAATGTGTTTTAAATTCAGTTATTAACTCTGACCTGCCTTTAACTTTGTAAGGTGTTTGTTGGTTCATTTTAATACTGGAAAACAATTCTAATTCTATTCTTAATATATCCTCTGTATGGGCACAGAGGAACCCTAATTTCTACACCACCACCACCACCACCCCCCAAATTGCTGTCACACTGCTTTTCTTTGATGGCACTGGGTTAATGCAGCATCCCTCTGCTGGCCTCCACTGTCTTGAAGCTCCTGATGTGGTTACTGCCAAGATGAGTAGGTGCACTGGCAGAACATGCTGCTTCCTGGTTCCTCTGCTTGTGTGAATGCCTACATTGAGGGCTGTAAAAACATGGTGAGAGAGTCTTCACTGCATGTTAGGCCCTGTGCTTTGGCTTTCTGAGCCTGCATATTTGATACTGCTGTGTCATGGCCAGGCCATGTTTCTGCCATCCAGCTGGGAATTACATCTGGCTGAAACCAATCTTTCTCCTCCTACTTGGAGCCTCCACCATTCCCCATAGCAATAGGCTCTGCAGCCCAGTTGCCATCAGAGCATGGACAGGACAGATGAGTGGAAATAATTAGAAGCTGCTTAACCTGCCCTTTGCAACTGTGTAAAATAAACCAACCTGAGCACTGACCGACTTCAGAGGCTCCTGAAGATTTAAGATCCGCATTAAGACATGCAGTGTCCTACTCCTAAAGCTCAACCATCGAAGCAACCCCAGTTCTGATGAACATTAAGCATAATGGGTGAATGTACCCTGTGCAGGTGAAGCAGCTTTTGTATTTTTGATAGTTTTCCTTGGCTGCCTCTAACCTGTTGGGAGACATAAATAATTCTGTGCTGTAATACTACAAAAAAAAAAAAAAAAAAAAAAAAAAATTTAAAGATCATACACAAATTTAGGAAGGTGTCTTTAACCTGTAAAGGTGCTTAAATACCCTTAGACTTTAGCACATTGTTGAATGTTAAGTGTTTGCATAAGAACTGGCTGTTCTGAACTAAGACAAAGGCATTGTTTGGGGGATTTTCTTTTCCTCCTTACTCTGAGAGAAAAAAACCCGAGCTTGCAAAGCATGTAACAAGATTTAGTGAGGTCTCTGTGTTTTGGATCAGTTATGGGAAGATAATAGACCGACCCAGTTATTAATGCAATGCACACGTCAGTGGTTTAACATGCTTCATTAACCTGAACAGCAAGCAGAGGTTCCAAGTGCAGAGTATGACGAGATCTTTTGCAGTTACTGTGCTTATATAGTTTTCTTTTAAGGAGGACATTAACCAAAGTTCAGTTTCTAAAAGAAAGTGTCTTTAGGTACGATAAGCAGTGTGGCTTGTAATCAAGAAACAGGAACCAGAGTCACTGCTAGATTGTAGGGTGTTTTCTTCTCTCCTTTCTGCCACTCCCAGATTTCCTTTTATTTTCTTTTTTCTTTGAATGCTAGGAGGAGATAGTGATGAATTGTTCCTTAGAAGCTCTTAGATATTGTCAGAAATCAACTGTTAATAAAACTGGAAGCATTTATGATAATAGGAAGTACTTGTGCATGGAGCGAAGAGAAATAATCAGTTGACTTTCAGAATGAGTATTTACTTCAGAGATTAGTATTGTCTCTAAGCAGTTTCAGTTCCTGCTGCAGAAAGTTTTTTTTATATATA
>NW_009920294.1:0-19701 GCF_000696875.1 Nestor notabilis | reverse complement strand
TGCCTTGCTCTCCTCCTTCTCGCCCCGTCCTCCGAAATCCACCCGTGCTCCCCTTGCCTTGCACCTTATTCGTTCCTGAGAGCTCCCCCTCCCTGCTTTCCAGGGGAGCGGGCAGCTGCGGGGCGCAGAAAGTGGTGCAAACCGGGTAGGGGGAATTGCCGGGGGACGGAGACCGTGGTGAGTTTTTATTGGTGTTTATCAATGGGAAACCAGTGGAAAACTAGCGCAGAGATTATCAAGACAAAGTGTCAGGTAGCGCTGTATGAGAAAATAGGCATCCTTTCTTGCTGGAAGATTTTCCTGTTCACTGCAGACTATGTGCAGTTTTGTTAGTCGGTATTAAAACGGTGATGATGATAATACCTGAAAAATCTGCTTATTGTTGCAGATGGGCTAGAAAGCGAGGGGAGAGCCTTTATGTAATTAATTGCTCGAGTTGTTTCAGAAGCACTGCTTCTAACTTCAGTGGGTTTGCGGACAGAAACAGCCCTTTGATAAAGCCTGTCCTTCCCTTGCTCGTTCTTTACCCTCAGCTCCGCATTTGTGTTGTGGAGATGGGGGGAGGCAGCGTTGCTTGTTTGTTTTAAATCTAGATTAATGCCGGGGTTTTAATACAAACATGAACCTGTCTTCAGGAGTTGACATCACTGAGGAATCAGCCAATTGGTTGACGTTTAACCAACCTTCTTTTTACACATAAACCCCATCAAAGAGTTGTTTACACTAATGTTCTTTTGAAATGCAAATCCAGAATGCCAACAGACTGAAACTCAATTTAGATTAATGTAATTACCTGCAATACACAAATGAGACTATACTATTTAATAGCCTTCACTTAAACCTTTTTAGAAGATCAGAAAGACTCCTATTGTTGAAGTTTAGTACTACAACAATTAAAAGATGCCTCTTTGTATTTTCGTATTGCCTTTTTGCAGAAGCTTGTGGTTCTGCTTTGGTACTCCAAAATGAAAATACCTGAAATAATTACAACTCACATGGAAAAAAAATAACAATGTTGTTATGCGTTAGGTGTGCATCTCATAGGGAGATTTTTGGTTTTGCCTCTTTCTTCTAAGAGATAATTTTTCTGCAGAAAAATAATCGTCTCTCTTGTTTTAGGCTTTAAAGAAGTCAATGCTCCAACCATTACCCCACCTCGCAACCAGCCCAAAAGATCCAAAAAACGCCATGCAAATTTAACGTTGGATAAAATGATGGAAAAATTCCTTCAGCAGAGCGTGGATACAGAAGAGAAATTTTACAGATATGAAGAGCAGAGGCTCAAAATTGAGGACAAACGTCGGGAAGCTGAGCATGCTCGAGAGCTCCAGATGTTACAGATGTTGGGACAGATGTTGGCAGGAATTTCTTCTACGGTATCACAAAGGTCACAATCTATACCAGCGAGTCCACCTCAGAGGACGAACCATCGTTCGTATGGGGATAACTTTAATTATAATGCTATGACAGCAGCACTTTCTCCACCGATAGGTACTTCCTTCTATAGCATAAATAAAAGCTAGGTTTTTTTAAACTTCTGTGTGAAAGCCCTGGTAGTAAGTAGCTCTTGAAAATAAAAGCTAATTGGAATTACTTAATACTGCGGTGAAGGTGTCTGTCTGATGGAAAACGAAATCAAAACGTCATTCGTACCATTGTACTGATTATTTAATATAGATATGTTAGTTATAACGAGTTTTAATGAGTGAAATCACACCTTTTGAACCCTGTAAACATCAGGGACTTCTTTCCACATTCATGGCTCTGAAAATTGAAGTTAGAAAAAGTTTTCTGTATAAAAGGCCAGTAGCAGATGCTTGCTGAAAACTCTTCGGAAACATTAGGTACCTTGTAGCGGAAATTCTGCTGTTGTTGAAGTTACCAGGTTTAACCCAGTATATGAAGTTAAGGCTGTGCATGTGTGGTTTTAGCATTGGAAGAAGAGTGGAGTTTTGCCTACACTGAAGTAAATCAAATGTTAAAATCCATCTTCTTCTAAAATAAATTTTGTTAAATCAATTCTGAATCATATCTTCTAATTGAACATCATATTATTGTAACAGGTGTAATATAAGATGGAAGTACTGGTATATATTTTTCTTCTATACCAGTTCATTTATAAATTCTTCGGGCATCTGAACTTATTTTAAAGAAAAAGGTGAAGCAGTAACTCTGGAATTGGTGTTTATGCAGACTTTTGCTTCTATACCTTGTGCATGGGCCAGAAGCTGATAATCTGATATTAGCGTTTATTAATGGACTTCTCGGGATCTGTGGCTCCGTCACGTTTATCTTTATTATAGTCTCTTTATATGTAGAAGCAGACTGCATGGGAGGAGGAAAATGGGGATACACTGTTAGTGTTGAAACCAGAGTCAGCTTGGGGCTTGGTGGTTGTAGCCTGCTGTATGGAAATTAAGCAAGTCTTGTGCTGTTTTAATTCTGAATTTCACACTGCTTGGAGTGAAAAAGCATGATTTGAAAAGAAAAAGAAAACACCCAGCCTCAGTGCTGAGTAATAATCCAGCATGCCATATCCTGAAGGGCATCCTCTGGTTCCCAAGAGGATCTTTGAGCCTTTTCTTTTTCTTTCCCTGTAAAATGCACTGGGGACTGGATGGTTAGGCCTGTTGAGGGTTTAGGCTGACTGACTTTGCTATGTTTCTTCTTGACTAGGTAGTTGGTCTGTAGCATTCCTTGATGGCAGTAGACTTTCATAGATAGATTGTGGCATACATGTGGATTCTGTGTTTTAAATGTTGTTTTTACTTTATAAGGGAACCTAAAGTGCTTTAGAAAATCCCCAAGGAAGTCATTTGAGGTTCTAGACTGCGGTGATGGTGCCTACAGGGCCTTACTATTACTTCTGAAAGTTGTTTTGCTGAAATATTTTCGTTATCTGTTAAGACATGAATTTCAAGTTAAGTTTTTCTTGCTGGATTTTGTCATATAGGTGTACAACCATATTATACTATGCAAAAACACATTATGTATTTTTAACTGTAGCAAGATTAACTTGGGATTCTAATCTTCTAATTGGTCAAGGTGTGACAAAGTGTTTAAAATAAAATGTGAAAATAATGCTTCAGGCCGCAGATCTTTTAAGGAATTAAGATTTCAGTTGTTTATAGCTAAATATGCCTTAGAGTAGGTAAGAGTGGGGCTCTATTAAGAATTGCTTTTTGCATAATTCTCTATTTTCTTCCCATTTATTGTGCAATCACTTTATATTTGCATGTAAAAAAGCAGCAACAAAGAAACAGAGGACCTTGACACTGCACTTTAAGAGTTACAAGCTGTAGGATAAGCCTATTTCTTGTGTGGTTGAAAACCAGTGAGTCTATGAAGTGTGGCCTGCTGAATTTTAGAGCGATTTAAGGAATATAATCTGCCTGATTTCCAGAGGAGATGAGCGTTTTGTTCTCCTCTGGGTCACTGTAGTGCTATTTTGGCCATAATCCAAAACAGGCTGGGTTGGTTGGTTGGGGTTTTTTTTTTTCCCTTTTCTTCTATGTACCCCCTCTCCGCCCCCTTTTTTTTTTACTCAGCCAGGAGTAGTTGTCGTTATTGAATACTACAGAATTTTATTTCTGAAGATTAGCATGTCTGGTTTAGGTTTAGATTCTGTGCAAAATAGAGAAAATGATGCTTTGTGCTGGTAGCTCACAGATGCAGAGTTGTCTTGTTTACTACTTTTTTTACCCATTATTATGTCCAGTAGTTCAGGAACAGGTCCATCTGTCCATCCTCTCTGTCCCCCGTTCTGATTTTGGAGTTGCAGGGTGAGATTACTAAGTTTTATACAGCTGAAAATAAGGAGTATAGTGGGAGTTATTTTTTACTATATAGCAGTTTCTTGAAAGCTTTTTAGAAGATGTGTGAAAAAGAAAGCACAGCTACGGTCTAGGACAGTAATGTTCAAATAAACTGCTGTTCTCAGTAGAATTGTGCAGTTAGTGAAGAGCTTTGTTGATATACAAGAACTTACTCTTTTAGTGTATTTACTGCTATTTATAGTTAATACGTTGTTAAAAGTATTGATCTTCGGATTTGTCTTTTGTTAGGTAAATGGTTTAATTCTCTTTAGCCGTAACTGTTGAAACACCTTTTCTTTCTGGATTTTTGTAGTCTTTTGAAGCAGTAGTTGGAGTATATAGGCTTCTGAGTGTGCAGTTGTTTTAATGTGTAGCTTGACGTGTGGCTTTGCATCAGAGATCTGCAGTTGTATGATAGCTAAAACTCTCTGTGATATTTGTAATGTTTACATCTAGAGCGTTGGATTATAGTTTTGAGGAAAGACTTTCATTATGCTTTGTAAGCACCTGTCAAAATAAAAAAGCGGTGAGATAGACCCTGATTCTGCTCATAGTTGGAAGTCTTTAAGGGGAAGGAAAAAATAAGGTAGGGTGTATGTTTAAAATGTGGTTATAGTTGCTCTGTGCTTGCCCTGTGTCTGGATGTGTTTAGTCCTTCATAAGTGTACTTATTTCAGTCGAGCTTAATTATGGAAGTGATTTCAGGCTGAACTAAGAAGATATTTCTAGTTACAACATGTTCATGTAACTATTCTGGGCTGTTGTTTCTTTCTGTACCTGAGCCCTAAATTAGGACTGTGAGCAGTCAGCGGGAATATTCTCTGCATCAGACCCTAAATTAATTTTTGAAATGTTCACCTTCCCTAGTTACTTATTGTTTTAAAGGCCTTTAAGTGAAGCATTTGGTTTTTAGAAGTATGTCTTTGAGTGATTTTATTAGTGTGTATGAGTGCTTTAAAGAAATGCTGATGGTAGTTTAAGAAAGAACTTTCTTACAAGTAACAATTATTTTCTTCTTTTCAGTTATAGAGAGATCTTTTTCACTGCACAGAACACACTCTCTAAAGGATATGGAGAATATTTTTCAACTGGTGCGCAATGTTATCCCTCCCCTAACAGGGAAAAGGCATAAAGGTCAAGATGGACGTATAGGCATTGTTGGAGGATGTCAAGAGTAAGTTAAACAGAAATTTGGGGGTTATTTCTGAGAGAGTTTGAGGATGTCATAGGTACTTGTGGAAGCCATTCGAACTCACCTTACGTTTAAAACATGAGTATATTCCAGGGAGCTTTGTTAATCAATTGTGACCATGCATTCTTGCAAAAGAACATGTTTCCCTGTGTTGTGTTGCAAATTTTTGATAATGAATGTGGTCGAAGCTTATAATGCTGTTTGTTTCCGTGTCTACCTTCTCCATCTTTCTTGTCCACCAGACTCTCTCTGCTTTCAGTGTTAGTCTTTTCCCACTGCATGATGAAGTTCTAGAGTAGAGTAAGACAGCATTACATCTTTTGTTGTTGTTGTTATATATATTTTGGTATCTTGAGAACTTGGTCTCTTAAATCAGGAGTAGAAAATTCTCTTACTGTGCCCTTTTGATAAATTGTGGTAGTTACTAGGTTCTGTCATTACTTTGTTTTATGTTCTGGAGTGATGAAAATAGCGTGTTACAGGGGAAAAAGAGATACAGCATGAATCAGTTAAATGCTGTACTGACCTAGAAATAAACTAAGCTCTATTCTTTTCTTGGCCACATTCAGTAATCTGCACAGTACTTTGAATGAGCTATTACACCTTCCTGTTTTTCATTTTTCCCTTTTGAAATAGAGATGGCATCTTTCTTCTGTAAGAGAGATCTGCTGTTGGACATCTGCCATTAATAAACATTCTGTAAAGAGCACACAGGTGCTGTCTTACAGCTGAATTGATTAGCCAGGAGTTAGTTTTCCTGTTGGTCTAATGCACTTAAGTTCTTGCCTCTTGGCAGAGGTAAGCACCTATGGAGGGTGATTCTGTCTGTATCTCTCTCTTCAGTCTTCATAAAGAGGATTTAGGGCAACTGGAATCACAGTTTAGGCACTTTAGTTAAGCATCTAAAACCAGATGAGATTGATCCGGGTCACAGATCCTCGATTTGGCTTGCAAACAGTGTTCCACTCTTGTTTTGTTTTTTTAGTCTCTAAACTTTTCAGCTGTCTGTCTGAGAAAAGTTTGCTTTTTTTATGGTGTGATCTTTATAAATATTTCTCTGAAAGTATCTGCTGGCCATGGTGAAGTCCTGCACTTTCCCAATTGGAGCACTGTTTCAGATTAGCTTCAGTATAGAAAGATTTTATCTTTCACAGCAAACAAAAGAGAAAGCTTCTTTTATAAGCTTGCTGTTGAATTTGAGACTTCATTATGGCAGGATAGATTATTTAATGTCATGACTATGTTTCCTAACCTAAATTGTATTTCATTCTAGATACACTGGAGCACCGTATTTTGCTGCGATTACAGCTCTCAAAGTGGTACGTGTTCTTCTATACCATCATTTATGTTAGCTAAGTGCCATCTTTTTAAAAGCATTTGTTCTGTGTTGCACATGACATCTGAGTTTTTAAAGGTCTTCTATTTAACAAAGAAAATCCTTACTCCTGGATTTATAGAAATACTTTGCAAATAGGTCATTTTCTATGTTTTCTGTAATGTTTTCTCTATATAAGATGAAGTTAGATATATGTCAAAAAATGGAAAATTTCAAAGGCAGAATTATTTTATCAGAGACCTGGATAGGAAATTTCAAAACTTGATGAAATATTTTCCTCAAAATTATATATAAAAAATAAAATAACTTCAGGTTAATGTTTAAAGTTATGTTTTCAGTGCTGTGGTCAGTTCATCGGAATGTTTGTCTGGATTTTTTTCTGTGATGAATGAAGTAATTTTCTATTTAAACTTACAGCTTTAGGATAGTAAAATTCTTACTGTAACTCTAAAGATTGTTGAATTTCATATAAGTTTTAGTAGCACGTTTTATTTGCATTATAATATTCAGTATTTTCTAAGTTTGGGGTTTTTTCCCCCCAGAAGTGTGAGCTTCTTTATTTTAATGACATATTTACTGAATACAAATATATTCACTGTAGGCTACCTAAATACAGTGGTGATTATGCAAATGTAAACAAATCATGCTCACACAGTACATACACTTTTCAGTACTGTCTATATAGAGTGTCATTACTTGCAGTTCACTGTCCGTGTTTTTCTTCTTGAAGATCTGTTTCAATAAGTAGGTAACCAATCCAAGTATTTCTCACTCCACCTCTTCCTCCTCCCCCAGGATGCTGTCCCTTCAGGATTTCGAATTGAAATTATATTAGTTAATGATCTTATAGAAGATAAAAGGCCATTGTTCACTATGTGCAAAGACAGTATCATATCAGGATGTCCCCTGTTGAAGTCACTTGGTCTCAGGTCATTATATCTGCATTGCTTAGCAGCTTGAAATGTTAAATGTGTAGTAGTAAAGCAGAGGAGACACTTTCTTAACCTTGGGAAATTTCAATATGCAAGACACATACAAGATGAGGCTTTCTAGTCACTGCTTACACAATTTTTATGTGTGTGTCTGATTATTTGACTTGATAACAGAAACTTCAGGCTAAACTCCTCAGCTTTAATATTTATTTAACTTGCGCAGTGTTGTTGAAAGTGTGCCAGCCTTTATCTTGGATGGATTTGGACCATTGAGTAAAAATGGTAGGACTGGAAATGCACTCATAGATCGCTATAGCTATATTTTGCAAATATATTACAGTGTTATTTTTCCTCTCTAATGTAGATTGTCTTTTGTTCAGCTGTGTTCTTTTGCCTTTCCTCTTAATTTATGTGTGACATTTTAGTCTTTGCTCATCTGCAAATGAGAAATATTTCTCAAGTGAGTAAAGATTTGAGGTCTGTGTTTTCAGTCATCCTGTTGGTGAGAGGCAGAAAAAAATATACATTGGAAGTTAGATAAAAAAAAAAAATTCTGTAAAACATTGCACGGTAGTCTAAGCCAAAATAGAAAAAAAAAAAAAAGAAAAGTTTTCTTTAACTACAGAGAAGTAAGAATTCAGGTGAATTATTCACTGAGTAAACTTTGGAATGATAAAGTTACTATTAAGTGTTAATTTGATAATTCTGTTTGTAAATTTTCTTTTTTAGGGTGCAGATTTGTCCCATGTGTTTTGTACCAAAGATGCAGCAACAGTAATCAAATCATATAGTCCAGAGCTGATTGTTCATCCAGTTCTGTAAGTGACTTATCTTTTGTTTAAATGAGAAAGTTAGGATTACTAGTTTGAACATTTCAGTCTGACAGTTGACAGGTTTGTGTTCTTTGTTTTTCTGAGTTACAGGATGGGTGCGATAGAGATGACAAAAACTCCTGGGTTCTTCCTTTCATTACAAACAGATATTTAATATAGAACAATCAGATGTGAATTCTTTTCATTACTATCAAAATACAATCTTTTAAAAAGCAAAGATCTTGCTATTATTTGCTGACATGTGTTCTGTGATTGTAATGCATTTAACTGTGAAAGGTAGGAAAATCCAGAAGTAGGAATCACTAAAAGTCAGCATTTTAGAACCTGCATTTAAAAAGCAAATAGAGCATGTTCTTTTGCTTCTTCAATCCTAATAGTATTTATCAGCAGTGTATCTTTTTTCCTCTCATTAGTGTGTGTATAGTCATTTATGCAGAATTACTGAGCAAGAGAGATGCTGGTTCTTGTTTTTCTTCATAAGTATGTTGCATTAGATACACACCCATTCCTGGGAATAAATGGATGTTCTCAAATTATATTAAATACGAGACTTGTTAACAAGAAGATGAAAAGTTTAATAAGCAAGTGTCAGCGTGTGCTTCCCTGAATTTCTGTTCTGAAATACGTTACTGATTGGTGAATTTCTGCAGGATAAATTGCTTCAATTAGCTTTACAGTGAGCACTGCAAATGAGAAATTAAGATGTGTGCCATAGGTGTATGTCCCTGAGCTTAGCTTGCACCAGTGTGTGTCAGTCTGTCAGTGTACATGGCAAAGCTGTGATTAAGCTAGAAAAAGCGTAATCTAAAATTGTGTTTGTTAGATATTGCTGTCAGGATGGGTTTATGACAGTATAAATATTTGGTGTCCAAGAAGAAGAATATGATCTCCCTTATGGGGGTACTTGCAGTTGGAAGCCATGAGTTTTTTACATTCTAAAGGTGGGTTTTGTTCCTTTTGGTGTATGGGGTACTTAAAAAGAAGCCAGTTACACAGATAGCAAGGGTTGTATTTTTGTAAGGGTTTTTGGATGTGGTTTGGTTTTTTCGGTATTTTTTTATTTTTTTTTTTGCGGGAGGGTGTTTATGGTTGGGATTTGTTGTTTGTTGGTTTGGTTGGTCTTTTTCAAAGACAGAAGAAACCTGTGACTTCGTGGATTTTACACAGGGGAAAAATGTTTGAAAGCAGTGGGAAGACACAAGGGTAGGGTTTTTACGAGTCCAACTGCATTAGCCTCTAAAATCCAAAAGGCATGTTTTCAATTGGTGTTCTGTCTGATACTATATGATAACAAATGAGATGGAGAATCTTAATGGTGGTATTAGCTTCTAACTTAGGTTGTCTTAATGGGTGGCGCTTGGGATATACAACATATGGTTGCCGTGTATGGGAAGGAGTTGACGTTCTTGCCTTGGGAGAGACCTTTCTTATATACACAGGGTTCTTGATGTGAGTGGTAATGGTAAAGGTTAATAGGAGAAACAAAAGCAGCATAGAGAAAAAGGGAGGTGACAGTGTGTAAACAGTAACGTTTCTGTTCATGGAGGACCTGATTGTGCCTAGTAAATAAGGGTATTTTCTTACATAGGCAGATTCACAATGTCTTCTGCGGAATTCGGATCTCCATGAAAGCTCGAGTCTTTCTTTTGCAAAGAAAACTTTTGATCTTCAACATATAGCTTTAAGTCTGAAACTCAATGTTTAATACTTTCATTACAACTGATTAATTTCACCCAGACAGCTGGCTAATTGCATGAAGCAGTGGATCTATAAATATTGTTCTTACAGCATTCAAAATGAAAAAATGCAAATATCAGAATGTTTGGATTTGTTTGTTAAATTTTCTCATGTTTTTCTCTCTTCTAAAGAGAAAACAGTCTTTTCCAGTTAGAAGGCAAAAAATCTTGAGTGATTCTATTGAGCCCAGGTTTTATTCACATTTACACAAACAGCCTATTTTTTGTAAGGTCCTTTGTCTTCAGTGTCACAGTTTTCCTATGATCTTTTCTGCGTTGTGGAGCTGTTTGAGTTCTGCAGGCACGGCTGGCCGCTCTCGATTCAGAGCCTGATCTCTTAAACAGTCTTTGTACTTTCTCCCGGGCCGCACTTCATGCATGGGAGAACCTCCGGGTAAAACCCAGCGAGCAGCTACGTCATTGTTTTCTTTTGTGTCTCTCCTTAAAACTTTGCTTTGTTATGATTTCTCCATGACCCTTCAGAGTAAGTAGGTAGCTGTTGTACCGCTCTCTTATTATGCTAATCAAAATTATGGCCCCGTGTACTCCTCAACTCACTGAACAGCTTGGCATTTTGCCAGGGTTCAGCTGCCATTTTGTACTGCCAGGAGTCTGACATTTTATCATCTCCTCTGTGACTTGGCTGCCACTACCTTTCCCTGCTGCCTTCAGCTCGCAGGGGATCACCTCAAGGGAAGAACATGCTCTTTTTCTTCTGCTGCCCCCTGAACGTGAGGGCTCTTCTGGCTTGTTAGAGCTGCTGTCACAGATCTTTGGTGGCATGACTAGCTAAGGTATGTGAGAGCTAGAAGTTGCACTGTTGTGTTTCAGGTCCTTGGCAAATGCCTGTCACTCCAAGGATGAGAGGAATGTTGTGTGGGAAGGATTGAGTAGGACTGCAGAAGGAGGGTTATGAAAACAGGCATCCATCTTGCAGCATTGACAGGGCAATTCCATGTGGCCTCAGTTGCAGACCATCCTGGGATTCCTCTTGGTTTAACATCCTGTGCTGTGGACACCCGTAACACAGCTTTGTCTGTGGTTTTTCTCTCATGACTTCGTTCCCTGTTCTGGGAGTGAAGGTAAGGGAGCTGGGACTGCACGTGGGATCTGGAAGGACAAAGCTTCAGTACCTGTCTCTCTGCTTCCTCACCACCTGAGCTGAATAATGGTAGCTGGGTGGTTAGGGGCCATGGACAGTCAATATTAGAAATTGTACCTTTTTTGTTTTATTCAGGGGTTCTGCCAAATGCGTAATGATCCCTTTCATGATGACTTGGTGTTAGTGAAAGTATTAATTAAAAATTGACCAGCTAACCAGTTCAGTATTTTTGCTGAGTGATTTCAGCTTCCTGTGGAGAAGTGAATAGTGTGTATTGCGGAAGTTGGGTCTTTTGAGCAGTGGAGTATACTGAGTCTGCCTTGCTTTTCTCACCACTACCCCTGGTTTGTGCGACATCTCTGTTTTCTCAGCTAACATGCTCCTAAAACTCTACACAAATACAAAGTAAAACATAGCTTTTGCATTTTCTAAGTTTTATTGCAGGCAGTTTCTGTGTGGATTTCTGCTGGAGATGTGTATATACTTTCTTACATTAGTGTTGGGAACTTTCTAGAGAACAGTTTTCAGGGTCTTTTTCATATTCCCCATGTTAATTCCCTGGTTCAGGTCAGGCTGAACATCAGACTTCTTGACTACTTTGTTGGGTTAGTTTATTCTGTCTTGATAGGTGAGTGATCACAGACTTAAAGTGACCTATATGAAACCAGTTGGTTATATTTTAAAAGAAGAGAGTATAAATATGTGACACAATAAATATTGTGTTAGATTCTCTTCTTACAAGGGCTTTTTTCACAATCTTACAGTTTTTCTTCCTCTGTAGCACAGGAAAGATTGAGGTACTACTGAGCAGTTCACTTGTAACCTGGGTGTCAGATAATTTGTGAAGTCAACAGTTGATAAATTCCTTGATCTCCAGTTTTATGTAGAATGACATACTAGGTCATTAATTTCTTGTGGTTCTGAAGAAATCACGTAATTTTTCCATTCTCTCCAAAGCCACCCTTGAACTAGGTATGGATTTAGAACTGATGCCTTCCTCTCAGCTGGTTGTATCTATAGGTCTGTATGGACTAGGAGAGATTGCCAGAATTACTGAAAGTCTTACAGTTAATTGCAGAGTTTGAGGTTTGGGTTGGATTTTGAAAATACCATTCTTTTCAGTTTGAAATAAAAATAACTGGGGAGAAAACTCTTAAGAAGGCTGGCCTGTGTTGAGGCCAGTTACCAGTAATGAAGAAGCTTACACCAGGGTTGCTGGAACATAATTTATCTATTTTTACTGGATTTTGTCTATGTTTTGATGATTTGAAAAATATCATGAAAGTGGATCATGGATAATGAGCTCCTGATAAGTTATTTGAATATTTTCAACCACTGTCAACTCTCTTATTAAAGAAAGCCCAGGAACAATCTTAAGATTTTTGGCTCTTCCTAATTCATTATGTGGAGAGGAGATTTTAAACTATTACTTCTTTGTGGGAGAAAGTTCATACCTTTTAGTTGTGTTAGCTAAGGATAGCGATTAAACGCCTCTTCTGTGTAACAGGGGACTAACCTCTCTTTTAATTCAACTGCTGGAAGAAGCACAAGAATTATTGTCACTAGGGAAAGTTAAGGAGAAAGCACAGATTATCAAAAAGATGCCTCGCAAGTGACTTGGCTACTGGATCCCTATTAAACCTGCAGAGAAGGTGCAGGCATGTACTTTATTGCTCTCCCAAATTTCATTTAGACAGCAGCCTGGCTAGGAATCCCATGAGAAAGTTCTTGGGTTTTAGGTTTGTCTTGTTTTGTTTTTTTCCCCATAGTACTTAGGGAGAGCTAAAGGTCAGTTTGTATGTGCTGACTCAGAGAAGTATACTTAAACTGTTCCTAATCCTGTTGTGCAGTGCCATATATATGTATTGCCAGTGTCTGGCTTTGTTGGGAAAAAGCTGCTGCTGCTTTGTTGTATGCTGAAGAGTGAATAGTACAAAACACAGGAGGTATATTCACCCCCTACTGTAGTCCTTTTCTTCTTCCCTGTTGTTGCAGAGTTCCTTATCCCACGTGATACTAACAGCAGTTTTGCCACCTCCTCAAAATGCAGTAAGTATCCAAAGATTTTTAACATCACTGCGGGGAGTGCTGCTGTTCTTGCTGCTTTCTGATATGTCAGAAAGAGATGTTTATGTGTATACGAGCATTTTACTCCAGTTAGATCCTGGCCAAATTCACCCTTCTGAACACTTACCATACTGCTGTGAGTTGACACCAGGATGAGATTTCCTTGGTGGTTAATCATTCCTGAGTTGGAGTGAAGGCAGAGGCAGGCATGCCTGGGATTTGCTTTTGCATTATTTTTTAACTGTTATTTGGAGGTTTTAGGGTATGTCTCTTTTCTTTTTTTCTTCAGCTTTGCAAAGCAGATATTTAGATTGATGCTTATTTTATTTTGTTGTTCTCATGTGTCCACAGCTGATTTGAAGTACTTTAGCCTTCTGGGTATTGATTGAACTATCATCTGTGCCTTAAGAGTTCATTGTAAACCAGAGAGGGATACTGATGTGATAAAAACTTGACACTTTATGCATTGGTTTTAACATTTAATTAAAAAAAGTGCGTTACTTTTTATTAGGGACATTTTAAGTCTGTTTCATTCTGAGGGTAATTATTACATTGTCATCTGAACTTTGTTCTGTCACTTTTAAAGTCACAAGTTTTGGTTGATTGCAGTCCGTTTGGAAGACTATTTGACAGATTCTACTTACCAAGTCAGTTCACAAGAAGTATTAATAGGACAAGACCACTTCCTCAAATGTCATGGTTTAAGCCCAGCCAGTAACTCAGAACCACGCAGCCACTTGCTATCTCCCCTCCTTTCCCCCCCTGCTCCAGGCAGGATGGGGAGGAGAATCGAAAGAATGTAACTCCCACAGGCTGAGATAAGAACAGTCAAATAAGTATAATACAAAACTACTACTAGTAATAATGATGATAAGGGAAATAAGGGGAGAGAATATAAAACTAAAAAAGGAAGGCAAAAAACCCCAATAGACACAAGTGAAGTGATGCACAATACAATTGCTCACCACCCACTGACTGATATCCAGCCTGACCCAAGCAGCGATCTGGGCCTTCCAGGTAACTCCCCCCAGTTTCTATACTGGGCATGACGTGCTGTGGTATGGAATACCCCTTTGGCCAGTTTGGGTCAGGTGTCCTGTCTCTGCTTCCTTCTGGCTTCCCCATCTCCTTGGCAGGGCATGAGACTGAGAAAGTCCTTGATCGGAGTAAACATTACTTAACAACAACTAAAACATCGGTGTGTTACCAGTGTTGTTCTCAGATTAAAGGTGGGAACACAGCACTGCACCAGCTACTAAGAAGGAGAAAAAATGTCTGTTACAGCTGAACCCAGGACAATGAGCTTGAAAAATACAGGGTCAAGGCATTTGATTATCATTATACTTCAGGGAGGGGAGCGGATTGTGCTGCTACCTGTGGTATCTTTACAAGGCTAGATAAGGTTAACCTTGGGTGCTGTTGTCATGTCTGCGTGAGAAACCTCAGAAAATAGTCAAGCAATATCTTCTTCTCCTTTGGTGCTCTTCCTCACAGGATGAGAACAGCTTTGCTCTGCATAGGAGAGGTGACACCATTTGTATAATGCATTTGAGTTCATTCTTGAAGAGTTGTATGTTGAGAACCCAATTCCTGGTGAAACAGAAGATCTGGTTCCTAAATAAGAGTCTGCTGTCCAAGTAGCAGCTGTGGAGAATATTTTGGGTTTTGTCATCATGATTATTATATAAAAATATACTATGGTAAATACAGCACTTTTTTTTAAATGCGTACCTTAGTTGGTCATTCACACTCTTGCTTCCTTGAAGGTAGAATATGGAGCAAGTAAAGACTGTGGTGTCTGCATATCAAGAGCGGTCTCCTGCTAGTAACTTGTGACACCTGTGCTGCTTCTGGTTGATAGGTTGCTGTTTTTGTTGCTGTGTTGTTGTATTGGTAATACTTAGATGAAACCTACCAGGTTTACTTCTGGTGTATAAATTAACTTATTCAATGGCTAAACAGGAACACTTGATTTGAATAGTATTCAGTCCCTTTCTCATTAGGGCCTTAGTTTTTCTTTCATTTTCTTACCTGTCATTTAATCAGATTGTAGCAGGAAAATAGGTATTGTCTACCCACCATTGACAGATTACACACTGTTGAAAGATCTTCCAGCAGCCTCGTAGATGAAACTGACCATTATGTCATGTAAACTTTTTAAAGTATATCTTAGTATTAAGATATACTAATCTTAATTTATTAAATATATATATATTTTTTAATCTCTAATTACATCCAGCCAACTTCATGCCTCTGTGCTGTCCCTGAGATTTGTTCCACCTGATTGAGCTGTTCAGTGAGAGACCTATGAGTTGATAAATAGGATCAATGAGCTTTTCAGGAGCAAGCTGTTATTTCCAAATCTGTTCATGGGGCCAGAAGGGGCTTCCTCAAGCCTTTGGGCTTCTGGAAGTTTGGAATTAATTTACAAGAATGATGATTTAAACATTGGCAAATATATCTGCTCTTGGAATATAGAATTAGTTTAGTTTTATGCTTAAACATTTCTTGCATTGTTTGGTTTTGCCTTTTAATTCCTTTGACCTAACCTTTCCAGAATAATCTCTCTCCCTATCTTATTTAACCAGTTTCCAATAATGACTTTACTCGAGGTTTAGCACAGTAGTTAATAATTAGCTTTCTGAGATAACCACTTAAATTCTAGAGCTGTGCATTATGTCTTGTCTTTCTCTCTTTTGATGTACTGTATAACATGACAGGATCTAAATGTCAGCAGGTCTAACATTTGATTCACATTAATATAATTACCTGCAGTGCTTGGACAAACAAAACCGAAACTCTTTCATCCTCAGATCAGAGGCTTTTTCCCATCTTTGAAGATAACACTCTAGGTTGACTGTTGAAACTGCCCACTTAAAGTGGCTTTGTCTGAATTTACATAACAGACTTCAGTAATGGTACATTTTAATGCACTTGGAGTTGCCTCAGTCACACTAAGGGTACAAATTACAAGCAGAATTTGAATTCACTTTCTAGCAAGAATCCACATAGTTGCTGCAGTGGTGGCGGTTTTGGTTGTGTCCTGTGTCCTGCGTTAGCAGGATGTCCCACTGATTGGCATTTTGCGATGTCCAGGGCACATCTCTGGTCACTAAGGTGGTTCCAGCTCTGCCTAAAACACATGTTGTGAAGAGCTGTGGTCCTGATGTCTGCCCTGTCATTCATGCTTATCTATTATTCCTGTAGCTCCCAGTTACACCCATGCTGACTTCACTTCATATTTTGTTTCCATGTAAAATTTGACAAGGCTGCACCTTATCACCCTTGTTCCCTTCCTTCCTCTAGAAGGCAATGACAGTAACTGTCATTCATCCTGTCTGAGGAAAGCTGCTGTGTTTAATGCTTTCTGCAATAATTTAAAGTTGTTGCCTTGGTGGGTTTTGATCATGGGATGAAAGCCAGTCTTTGAACATAATGCAATCTACAGCAAAGTTTTCTTTTAGTTTTGGAGGGCTGAGGTGGGCGTTGCATTTCAGGCCCTAGCTGTCAAGTGTCCTCCCGCTTTGGACAGTAACCAACCTAGAGGATACTTTAAAACAAATGGCACCAATATCTGTTACAAACTGCTCTGGGAGATGTTTAGAAACTGTGGGTGATATTAGGGCAGTAGCCACTGTATTTTTGGGGGGCTTTTTTGTTGGTTTTGGAAAGGCTCTTACATCAGTCTTTCGCCAAGATGAAGATCTAGAGAACTCTCTTGATTTTTATGATCTGATAGTGAAATACTGAAGATTCCTGAAGAGCAAAAAGTTTGACTTAGAGTTTTTATTTTCTGTATTAGCTTTTCAAAACTGAAAGGTATTACAAAAGACTGTGACGTTGTGCATTAAGAGGCAACAATGAGACTATGAAATAATGAAACATCAATTACTGCCATAAGCATCATAACCAAACCAGTGCTGTTCCTATATGCAAAAATAATTGAGGTGGCAAGACAAGAGCAATTTTTTCATGGCATATTGCTTTTTATTTGGCAATAATACACAAAGAAAAATTGTTCTTACCATTTCAGAGATTCAGTGCTATTTAATTTGAAGAAGCTTTCTAGATTTTTGCCATGGAAAGTACTTTTCTCAATATGTCGTGGAGGCAGAGAAAAGAGCAAAAAGAGAAACGTGCAAGATGCTGAACAGCGTACCTTGGCTCTGCCTGCACAGGGGCTTCAAGGAAGGCAAATGATAAAGCTGCTGTGTCTGTTTTCCAGAGGGATCACAGTCTTCTTAGCCTCTGCTGAGTGAAGCGTTATCACTTTCACCTACCCCTCACTAATAGCCAAGGAAAGCTGATCAGGTATAACATCTGTGGGGTCCTTTTTCACAGTGTGCCCTGCTGTGAGACTGCTTGTATGCTTTGCTTATTTGTTTAGATCTGCTTTGGTTAACGGATGATGTGTAAAGGTGATTGAATGATCGTTGGCATTAGCTTCAGACTCTTCCTTATCTACTGAACTTCACAGACTGACACTCAGTCGGTTTTCTGTATTAGTAATTATGTTGTCTTGAAGTTGTTATTTAGGTGTTTATTCTGTGATAGTTCTTTTCTGTATGCACTCAGAGCTTTGTCAATTGATTTCCAGCTGCGACTTTGAGGAAGCTTTGGGATTTGGAGGGATGTTGTTTGGTTGCTAGATTGAGCACCAGTGAACTGTCATAATCTAGATTTTCATCAGAATGACATCTGATAATGTGTCACTTAGTGACACAGCTAACATGTAGTGGTTAGCTGGAAGTTTGAAGATCTGTGCATTCCCTGCAAATCTGCAGCTGTGGTCTTTAATTGCACACATCTGCATAATGGTACTGTCATTCACTCTCCATCGTCACAGGTGTTATTTCTTGGATTCAGCTTCCTGAATTATTCCTGTTACATATGTCACTGGTGCAGAGTTCATATTTTCAAATGATGGGAGGACTAGACTGTTTCCCAATCTCTTGCCCCATCACCTAAAAAGCTTGCTTTATTTTGGGATATCCCTGACTTTTAGTTAATCAAAGTCTCTCCCAAAGGTTTTTACCCTCTTTTCAGAAATTCAAATGCTGTTTTCTTTTCCAGTTCCTTTCTATATTAATATTAGCTTGGTGCTTTAGAGTAGGAGTATTGCATTTGTGATTCCTGTTTTGGAGAAAAGCCAAGTCACGTATTGTATGGCTCTTCACCTCTAAAGGCAATATTGATTCTTTCTTACTTGATCCCTTTCCGTCAAAGCCTGAAGATTTCATCTCTTTTGATGTAGGAGACATCTTCATACCTCATACCTCTCTAGACCCTTGTTTTATTAAAAAATACAATGCTAATTTCGGTTGTGCAGTGCAGGTGATAATTAAATGGAAAGGTTTGAAATGAGGTTAGGAATCAGGCAAGAAAGTTAACAGTGCTACTTGTGTGAGCATAGTACACAGCGAACAGCTGAGGGCATGACTTGTATTCTGTGCTGGTGCCTCCGAAGTATTTTGTGTTTGGGTTGGAGTTTCATTTGGTTTTGATCCACAGGCAAATAAGAATACAGACTGGCTTTTTTCTGTAGTAATAAACTAAACACTGCCAAAGAATATTTATTCCCAGGTACTCAAACGTGATTATCTGTTCTGGCAAATTATCCACACAATCCTTGAGATAGATTTTTGCCCACAGCCATTAGCCTTTCCCAAAGCAAACTTCTACTGGTGAGGAACTACCATGGTCCAGGGACTGTGCCTGGTAGGCAGCTTGAGTGTTACCTGCTCTGAAGCCTCAGGGTGTAGAAATTAAACAGGCCAGTCTGAGCTCAGTGTCAGAGAGCTCTTCTGGGCATGTGTAAATGCTGTGTATAGACTGTAGCTGTTAAGAGCTAGAAGAGTTTCTATCTTTGTGCAAAATCCCATGGTCAGGAATATTCAAGGTGACACTCCTTCCTGAAGAATGTTGTGTGTTGATCATCTGTACCGTATCAGCTTTAAAGTGCTACTACTTTGATGTCTGTGTGTGGAAATAAACTGCAAGATGTCACAATAGCCTTTTCACTCTCAGAGAAGCTGTAGATAAGGTATTTGTAAGATGTCCTTAGCTGCGTAGCCACAGCTGTTGCGAACATCCAGTGTCTTAAAGTGAAGTTGGCATGATGCTTCCCTGAGGCAGTATTTGTTCTGCTTTCTTCATGAAGAATCAAAATCCATCAGTTATTTTACAGCATGTTTTTATAGCTGATTTTGCAATGTAATAGTCATTATCACCGTTTTAAATCTCTTGGCCCTTCATATGCACTGGGTTGCTTCTTGATGTGAAGCTGCAAAGGAGTTATGTGAGTGTAATGTTTATAAAATGCTTTGAAGATGAAAAGCTCTACAGTAGGTTTTTATTATTACCAGAGGCAAAGTGAGCAGGAGTGGCTTAATGTTGGACTGTTCATTTCCCAAGAGATGGCTTTGTTTTGAAGAGTGCACATTATCAACTGGGTTGGAAACAAAATTATCTTATTTCAATCCTGAATATAAATAAAATTGGCAAACTTTCTACCTTAAGATTATTTGCTCAGATATTTCTTAAAGAGCAGAGCAATTATCGTGCTATCTGTGGCTCTGTTCTTAGCTTATGTTTAATGGAACATTTATTTAATGGATTTGGCTTCCACCATCCAAAGGTATTTTGAATCCAATTCATTGAAACATCCATATATATATATATATATATA
>NW_009920293.1:0-12859 GCF_000696875.1 Nestor notabilis | reverse complement strand
AAACTTGCTGAGGGTGCACTCAATCCCATTGATAACGTAAAGTCATTACGAAAGTACCACCCTTGTTACTCACTCCTTCCCTATGCAAGGCAGTCCAACAGTTTAAGGAGAAACATGAATATCCCTAGTATTTGTCTCCTCCTCCTGCCTTATTTGTTGGATTTTCTTTGAATGGATTCAGGTAAGTGAAACTGGTTCCCTAGATGCAGGTAACATGAAAAATGACGGTCACATTGAGTTAAAAATCACATACAAACTAGCTCAGGAACCACTTCTTGTGCCAATAGTAAACAGTGCCTAAACTGAGGACTGCAAATTCACAGTGCATGTAGGTGGGATCAAAGTGCTGTTTCAGTTCTAAAAATAAAACTTTAACAGTATTAAAACATCCAGAGATCTCTACTGAGAAAAGCTATTGCACACAGTTTATACACAGAGCATACAAGTGGAAGTGAATATATAAATGTGCATACGTTTTCTAATGTGTTGTCCTGTTTAGTGAAAGTGTCTAACGTTATTTTAACGCTTCACATGACTGAATTTAAAATAAATAAATAAATATCTCTCTGTGCCATACATTTGTAAAGACACTACTTTGCATTGTTTTCCCACCTACCCACATGAAACAGATTCTTTCCTGGCATCCGCAAGTAGAGGGAATTTTTAATGTCAACAGGTAATTCAGAAATACAGGATATTTTTCACTTATATGGTTTATTAATTTTAGCAGTTTGCAATATTTTAGGACAAGACTTCAAAGAGCTATGGAAGGAATGATGATGCCACCTTGTCATTATTTTTATGATGAAGCTTTAGTGTGTTGTAAGAAACATTGCTGGATTTATTTCATAATCAATTTACAGAGGAGCACATTATTGCAAAGGCATCAGTCTATCTTACAAATCCTTTATTAGGTGACCAAAAGATTTAGACCACTAATGAATGTATACGTGCCTGGGAAGGACTATTCAAAAACCATGCATATTGCTTGTAAAATGTGAATGTTTTCTGATTAAACCCAAAATCCACATTTACACTCAAAATTCAGGAATAAGATTACCTTTAAGGTAATCTTTTAGTTGTGCGTATTCCATTACAGAGACTGGGCTAGGTGAAAGTCTGGATTTCTCACAAAATAGTGTGCATAGGCACTAGCCCTTGAATGTTTGCTTGCCGCACTTGAAAAATTTCTGTGCAAGAGGCTAAGCTTCAAGCAACAGTTAAAATTTGAATCAATACTACTGAAGAAGCTGCATTCAGTGTGACAGGAAGTACACAAGATGGCAATGATTACATCTAATCCAAAGAATTCTGGGCAGGTACAAAGATATAGGTATGGTTCTTTGTAGTAAAAGAAGGGTAGTGTATTAGTCTATGTGTTATGGTTTACAAGAGTCAGTAAAACTGATTAACACACACCTCACCAAAACAAAAAAATAATTTGAAAAAAACCCAACAAAATAAGGAGGAGAAGAAAAGGAGGACAAAGGAAAAAACAGGACTAAACTCTGCTCTTTTAACACTGATGCATAAGAAGTGATCACATCATAAAATATATGCTGTGTCTTGTTAAGATACTAAAGTATTCTGTGACTTTTGGTTGAAAAGGAGAAGCCTTTTATTTCCAGTGATTTGATCAAAATCTTTATCTGCCTTAATGGGAATGGTCTTTGAAATAGCTGCTACCTGTAGTGAATTAGCACATGATGAATATAGATGGGAAAACCACATAATCTCATTCAACATCATGCAGACAGTTCAAATTCTTCTACATGCTTAGAAGAAGAGTAGTAGAGCACTGATCCACTGAATGTAATTTACCTCCCCAAAGAATATAATTTCTTTCCAATTGCTTCCTGTAAACACTAAAGGAAAACAGGTTCCGTATCTGTTCCTCTAGCCTGCTTTCTATTTAGCTTTAAAGACTGTAAGAAGTCTTATGTTGCATTAGATGTTAGTATGAAAATGAATGTTACCTGTTTCTTACATGTCTCTCTCCAGTTTGGTTCAAGAAATAAATAATAGATCTAGAAAGAGCCTCTATATGTAGAACTTAACAATTATGAAAATATTCAATCTTGTGCAATTGCCTAACTTGGAAATATGCTAAAAATCTGTTTTTCATAAACTTACTTGGGGTTGTGGAAAACAGTATTTTTACATCCTTTCAGTCTCACAATTATGATTTGTTTAGGGTCGTAGGTTGAAAATGTCCGACAAATCTGAGTGATATTCAGTGCTGTACTCTTGTGTATATATTTGCATTAAGGAACAACTTAGAAAATAACATTTATGTATAGTGAAATTTAGGCCAACAAATATTCTGTGCTAATTTTGCAATTGTTGCACTTAATTGTTATGAATAAAGGTTGTCTCCTCTGGAACTCCTTTCTCTTCCTGCTTGATACAAAGCTGCAAATGGAGAAAGATTTTTTTTTTTAAATAATAAAACCAGAATTATTTCATACATGAGACCATTCACAAAGAGCCTGGAATCCAGCACAAAAGATGTGCTTCATTTTTATTCTGCGAGAACTACTTTCAACTGCAATTCGGCAAGAAACATTTCTTCAACCGAGATAATAGCAGTATGTGTAAAAACTGATTCTTCAGGGTGACAATTAAGAATTAAATACAATCACAGCTTCTGTGATTTGGATGTCTATTCACTAAAAACTGACCTGAGAACAGAAATGTATTTTATAAAGACACTGGACTTGCTAATATCATTTCCTCAAAGAATGGAAAAACTCTAATTTAAATAGTGCATCAGAGTAACAACACAGCCTGCAGTTTATCTTAGGCAAGCATAGGTTTTGTACAATACTTGTCCACATGGTTTTCTAAAGGCAAAGTTTATTCCAAACTGTGCATTTGTGAAGTTTTGATTTAGAAGATTTGTTTCTGAATTCCAAGTACTGAGGATTAATACTAACTTATTGTACTTTACCACAGCTATGTTTCCAAATTTGAAAAGCATAGCAAAATGGCAAGGTGTTTCTATTAAAAGCATGCACATTTCCAGCTCCACAGGTAGAAGTCAAAAGCTGATTGTTGCCTGCAAGGTGTCCTTTATAAATGAAAACTGTAAAATTATTCATAGAAGACAGCCAAACAGGAAAATTATCCTAAAGCTCTACAATTAAAAGAAATGCAAGAGTCCATCAGACTGTTAGGTTGTCATTTAATGGACTTTTCTTGCTGTTAACTGATTGTCTAAGGCCATCAAGAAATCAGAAGAATGCTTACTTATAAATTCGTTTCTAATTTTAGGGTAAGACGTAACAATACTTTTTTAAAAATAAGCAACCTAATGTCATACAAACCTCTCTGATTGATTAACAAACAAAACACTTGCTAAAGGAGATCTGACCTCCTATTTGCTTATTTGATAGACAGTTCTGTGACACCCGAATAAAAGGCAAAGTCTCCTTTTCTTTAGTTCTAAGAACGGTTCTAAATGCACATAAAGGGATTTAGCCACAGCGTTTGGCAGTTTAAGTATACTCTGCTTGTCAGCACCATTGGGGAGCTTTAACAGTGATCAGAAGGTGAGATGCCAATGTCAGTTCTCTCTATCGAGTCTAAAAGAAATTCAGAACCCACTGTGCAAAAGGGCATCTCAGGAAAGGTATGATTTATTTACTTTTTTTAAAAAAATGAATTATTCAGCATAAAACTAAAACAGATTGCAGAAAATGAATATAGAAAAAGAGTCTGTTCATGAGCTGCTACATGTAAAGCTTGGGAAATAAAGGGAAAAACCCATGGCCTCCAGAATCACTCCTTACTCAGCCAGTCAAGATGACTTATTATACCTGCACACAGCAGAGGAGTAAAATGGAAAGCAAAATTACTTCATTGATTTTGTTCTAGTGTATGTAAATAACCTTACTGTCAGAGCTGCCCTTTCTGAGAGGAAAAAAATGTTTTGTTCAATTTGTCAGTTGATTTTATTTATTTTTTTTAAATCTGATTTTTGTGTTTCACTACTTCCCCACTGAGGACTCAGCATACAGTAGCAACATTAACAGAAATTATATTTACTATGTCATCTATTATATGGATTATTTTAAACAGCTTTTAAACTTTCTTAATAATTTTTTCTTGTTTCACTCCAATATGGTGATTTAGGAAAAAAAAAAAATCTGTTGAGAGATATCAAGCATTTCAAATATTTCTGGTTTACACTTCTATTTGTCAGAACTCTTAATAGAGACTTAATTTTTCTGAGTATATTCTAAGTAAACAAGCTCTAACCTCCTATACATGTCATATGTGTCTCAATTATAAAACAAATATTGTTTTGATAGTAAAATAATCTACACACCACTAATTTGAAGGAAGGATGCACAATCTATAAACTTATGGATCAGTCTAATGGCAGTAAATTTTTAAGACAAAATCAGTCAGTGTTTGTGAATGGCTGAGAATATACATGTGGACAGTCACTTGAGGGCAGAAGCAATAACCAGCCTGCCAGTCATCTTAACAAGCTAAACAAATATTGATTTGTGTATAGATGCATACAGTATAATATGCACACATTTAGAAATGTTAATAAAAATGTGATCTATTGCACTTTTCTCACTAAATACAAAATGTCAAAATAATCTAAATAATTCTAAGAAAATTGGTTGCTTGACAAATCTATCTGTAAGAGATTTGGAAATAAATCAAGTGTTCCTTGATGTGAGATAGCATATTTGAACTAACAGATCAGATAGAATTCAATTCAGCTACAATTAAAATAGTTACAATTCGGTCTCATTAGAGACAAGAAAAGCAAATTATATAAAAATATAATTTTTCCTAGGTCATCTTTCAAAACAAACTGAAAAGGTAAACAGTACACTCTCTATGCACATGAGTCTGTGATGGACTTAATATGAAATACATTATTTTTGCTATATATAATTCATATCTACAGCTAGACAAAGTAATGTTCTTTTCCATGAATTTCAAAAGAACCTTCTCAAAGCATTCCAAAATTAATAACCCTTGCATTGAGAACTAAATGAACTGAACTAGTAAGGACAACAAAAGTACAAGTATTGAAAGGATGTTCTGAGGTCACTGAACAGGACAAGGCTGTGCTCTTCACTCACGCTTAAAAATAATGTTGTCATTTTCTTGGAATGTCTTATACACACAAGGTAACAATTTCAAGCACCGGAGTCTGGAAATTAAACCCAGGTCAGAAAAGCCTGACCAGTTAATAATAACCCTAAAGCACTCTGTTCTGTATGGAGCAGCAGTTTCAGATAAATGAGATACATAAATATTTAATACCAATCCTTACTTTTGCTCTTGGCCATGTTCCTCCATTGCTGAGGCCAAAGCATTTTTACTGGGTTTTGAAATGGGAATAAGGCAGTGGGTTTTGGAATATTCTACAACCATGATGGTAAACAACTGGCCTTACTGTTAAAATTTGTACCACCAATTTAGCACAGACAACTATGCACTTAAATATTTTCTAAAATACATTTTGCACCTGACAACGACAAAAAAAATTGTCACCCGTGTTCTGAAGAAAAAAATTAGACAGAAAATGATGCAGAACAATGCTCAAGAAATGGAAAGTCATCACATGAAAGTCCAGGGTCTTTTTCCTCCATTGTCTGGCAAGTACTGTAACAAGGCATAGTATAAGAGACCTCCAGTCTCACCTCTCTCTTTCTTTCCAGCACTAAACTTGCCAACTTTTCTGTACGGTTAACTTAGAGAAGAACATGTGGCAGGCAATTTCTTATTCCATTTCTCCTTTCTCTTCTGTTGGAGATATGCTGCATGAAAACAGAAACTCGTAAGAGATGAGGAAAGGCGCTCTAAATTCTCAATATCCTCCATAGTCTTGCAGTAACAGGAAAAAAAAGAAGAAAAAGATAAATTTTAAACAAATGTTTATAAGTATTTTTTTCACGGAAAATGAAAAATTATTTTCAATCGGTGAAAGTCAAAAAAGCCAATTCAAAATTTTCCAGTTCAAAATAGGAACTGGAGAGCTTTTTCAGAATTTTGACAACCTCATTACTGTCTAGTTCCCAAAGGCAGAAGCAGCTATGTTTATTCTGGCTTAATTATAATACTCTAGATTTCTGATGTAATTATGATTCAACTAACAACCTAGAAGTGCAACCCTCTTTCTTAAACAATAGCCTAGTCCACTTGTTTCTTTCAGTGTCAGAGGAAGGAATTTCAAAGAAGCACAGCCAAAACAATAAAACATGCCAATGTAAGCTTGTGCAATTGTTACAAGAACTAGAATGATCTTTATTCAGGCATTCCAGCATGAAGAATAACACAGAATAATCTAAAACATTTTGTTTTCAGAAGATGTGTCCTTACATAAATTAAAAGGATCCAACATTAAGAAACCAGAGATATACTCACATATAAGAGATAAATAACATGGGTACATGTAAATCTGTATTTATTACTGTAGTTCGGGTTTTATGCTTTGTACTCTAAATTGCCTTATGCTATTTAACAGAATCAATTTCAAAATGTCCAGGTAAGGACATGAGAAATCATGTTCAAACTTATAAAAATATCTTATTGCAAGGGGGTCTATAACACATTACAGATACACACACACAATAATTCTGATTTTCTGTCCTTATAACTTGTTTCTTCTTTCAGATACATCATCTGAGTAAGAAAAATTACATTTGCATGTGAAAAAGGAAATTACATAAACACTTTACAATAACACCATTTTCCATTTTGCACATAAAAAAAGCTAAGTAGTAAGGGACTTAATGTATTAAGCATCACACACAAAATACACAGAATTACGTTGAAAGCACATTAGAGTTAGCTCAGCAATATATTCTTCTCCCAGAGATGTTTGATTCACATGTCGAAGGGGCCCAGATTAAAAGTTTAAAAAAAATAAAAATAAAAAATCTGTCAGACAGAGGGTTTATTATGGTAACCATCACATTGCCAAGTTCTGAGAACAGAACGCTCAGAAACTCACGAAAATTTCACTTTGAAAACCTGAAGCCCAGCATAACAGAGAACAGACATCTATGTGCATAAGGCTCTGCCCATAAAAGACTGCACTGATCCTTCTATCACTGGAAGAAAGATTCTCATTCCCTGTGTATTAGGCAGTAGAAGCTGTCTCACCAATACCACCTGTATTTCAGTAGCAGGTAAATCAATCTTTATATATGCAGTACATATATTGCAAATATTGTACAAAGATATGAGTAATTTCAGGATAAAAAGCACTATATAAACACATTATAAAAGGAGTATGTCTCCCTTACACCAAACACAATAGAACTAAGTAAATTTCATAAATAGTAGATCCTGGTTTAAATCTTTATTTTATTTCCTTGGTTGAATTTCAGCAGAATAGCAGATTTCTACCACACATTATTAAGGTAGTCAAAGTCATTGTTAAATCTCTAGTGGTAAGCATATTGTAGAAAACAGAGTACTTTACAGTAAAACTCAGAAGCAGCTATTTCTCCTAAAATATACCTCTTCAAAAAAAGTACTGCGACACTGTGACAAAATCAGTGTTCTTTTTCCTGTGACAACCTTCAGTTTCTTTGTTTCTTTGAATATTGTTGCTGGTACTGTTTGTCAGAGTCTCTAAATCTCAGCTTAACTGCTGTTATTGATTCTTAAGATCTGAAATAGAGGTCTAACAGTTTTTCCCATCTCCTTAAGTATCTTCTATATAAAGCATTAAGGACATTGATATATTTGTTTTCTCTTTTGGAGAAGTACAGATAACTTTATCATTCTATACATCACCTTCATTGATTGGTTTATTTCTAAAGATATGTGACAATTTACCTGCAGGACACTTGTTCCTAACTCATTAAGAGCGATCAGTAAACCCTGTGGTGTTCATTAGAAAGAATCTTCTGTACACAGCAGCAAAAAAATATTTCTTTCAACAATGCTTCAGACACTGTAAGGTCAAAGAAATAGATAACAAATACATTGAATGTAATCTCTATTGTATCTTCTTATTCTGAGTGCATCCTGAGGCATAAGGGTTTGATTCATGCGTGTTGTTTACATTCACTCTGACCCTCTTGCCTAGTTTTTAATAATGTTTATTTGGTGGTAGCTCATAAATTCTGAAATTTAGAAGAGATTTCTGGTGAAGTAATGAGCCAAAACATGACAAAACATCAGTCAAAGAAGCTTGTGACTTCTGACCCTTTCTGGTCTTCATTTTATGACTTTCATATCTTTGAAGTTATGAAAAGGAGACAAGATATGACAGGTGCTGTGCTTGGAGAAACCACTTAGTCAATTTAATTCCAGCCACCTGTGAGTAACACCACAGAACTACTTCAGCAAATTTGAAAGTGTTCGGCTCCCAATCTTCCTTTCACGGGAGTAACACATAAACAACACAATAGCTGGGGTTGTATTTGCCTAAGTTTCCTTCAGCTCATTGATGAAGTAAAGGATTTAAGTAAAAAATGCAACAACATTTCATTTCAACAGCACAATCTATCAAACAAAATCAGAGATTGTCTTCTATAAATGCAATGCAAAATATGGTTGTATGAAGTTTTAGAAGACTACCATGTTAGTTACTTCTGTACGATAGGTGAACTGAAAGAAAATGAATCCTCATATAAATCTTAGGTCAGACCCTCAAGCAGGGCATTTTGGCAAAATTAGAACTGTTCATTCCCTGTTAGTTGTGCTAGAAGAGGAATACAAACAGAAAGTGATGGTTATTTCCAGCTTTTGAGTTTGTGAGTCTTGGGTGCCAAGAAATTACACCGTCTCAGGGCTCTTTTTAAAAGTTTGGATACTTGTGCAGCCCAAAGGAAAGAGCAAATTTCTAATTTTAACCATGTGACTTGGTTTTATTAAGCAGGAGATTTTGGATTTGTCTTTGAACAGGTCATAGTGGATCTTTCTGAAGACAATGAAGATGCATCAATTTTCAGCAGAAACTGAATCAAAGTCTTAGGGAAATAAGATTGTTCTTTATGGTAAGGGAGAAGATTTGGAGGAGAGTTGTTTGTGTGCAGAAATAAAGCTATTTGAATTAGAAATAAATTGCAAGAAAAGAGAAAAAGGCAACTGAATCAGCCTGCTTTAAGGTTAAATTGTTACTCTAGGACTGGCATCCTACAATTTCATGGAAAAATTGATAGACTGAATTACACAGAAATAGAAGTGTAGAATGTTATGTTTAAATACTTTTTCACATTTAAAATATTCATACTTATTACAGCAAAGATAAGAATTCTACATATTTAAGAAACCAGAGTACTGAAAGTTTGTGGTACACTAGGTGAGGGTAGAGCCAGAAGGCAGGGAAAGGAGGAGGAAAATAAGTGTGTCTTTTTTGTGCCAATTTTCTCTCCTGCCCAAGGCTGCCACTTTGGTAATAACCTGAGTTTCTAACACCTTATATTACACAGGAGGCTCAAGACTCTGAAAAGTTATGTACAATAAAAATCTGAGAAATGTATAAGAGTAACAGTATCTGTTAAATCTTTAGGCACAGCTCTATTAAATCTAGGCTTTCTGGTAGGAATATGTTAGTTGGAATACTATCATTCAGAGGCAGACAAATGACATCTGACTTTTAATGCAGGGGTGTGTTTGCAGAGGTAACAAGTCCTAGCCTGTGAGCAGACCCACACTTTCTCTGGAGAGATAAGAATTTTTCAATCTTTCATGAAAGATTTGCTCAGCTTTGTTAAGATCGTATACAGAATGCAGATAAATAGGTATCACCTTAGGAATTTGGCTGCTACAAGAATAGTATCTATATTTCTTCTTCCAAATAATTATCACAGGGTCGGTTTGCCATAGAAGTTAGTAAATATAAAACATTCTCAGGAGCTTCAGCCATGTATCAGTATTCTTGCATCAGACATCAGAGGTCTTTTACGCTTAGTGGGTAGATCCTTTTCTCTTTCTGATACTTCTTGGAGGAAGCAGAGAGAAGATCAAAGCACAATGAATGAGACGGGAAGCAAGATCCAGGAGTTCTAATCCATTTATATCATTCTGTCTTTCAATATTTTGAGTAATATTCATTAAAATGAATGCAGTCCATAGTGTAAGTTAATTCTGAATTGTAAGATTACAAAGTTGGAACACAAATGTTTCGTGTACAGGATAACAGGAGGACAGGTGTCAAGTCTGCTTCTTACTGAACAACACACATAAGGAAACCAAAAAAATAAATACTTATGACAGGAAACCTCACTCTTTGGTGCTACTGTAAATGTACACTCTGGGAAAAAATAATTCTCCTGAGAACTTCACAAAGCACTTCACAAAGCATTCATTTGGATAACAGAGAAAAAGAATACAAGACAATTAGTCACTTTCCAGGAAGACAAGACACCTCTATATAACGTGTACAGCAAATTATGCAGTATTTGTGATTTCCATGCTGCATTTGAGCTTGCTTCATTTCCATCTTTAATCCAGATTTTTATATGCATATTTTGTATGATTATTTACTTTAGGCATACGTAGACAGAATAATATATTTGTTTGTTGCTAGTGATTATGCATCTTCTAACATTGAAAATGGTGGTAGTTAACATAGGAAATTGCTATTGCATTATGAAAACCCCAGTGCAACTATATGAGAGCCCATGAAGAACGCAATAATATTTCAAATGTTGACTCTTTGAGTCATGATTATACAGTGAATAACATTCTCTTTCACACTGTAAGCTACTTGCAAGGTCAATATGTTTTTTTGCAGTGCCTCAAACGTTCATCTCCAATGTTTTGATAGTTCCTCAGTCCACAAACATTGGTCTCCAACAAGTCTCAGTACACTTATCCGAAAAACCTGACAAGGTTTGTAATATACCTATTTATACACACCATACCTACCCAAAATATTCAATCCCAGTTTCCTGTAGTAATTTCAAGGTTGTGAAATTCTTATAAACTTCTCAGCATTAGTTTACTTAACTAGAAAATACAGTCCTCTACCCATCCCCACCATTTATTAATGAAAAAGACAAGATATTTGCACTTAAATAAAAATTTCCCTCAAAATCGTAAGCAAAATTTAAAAAATTGACAAAACTTACATAACTTTTTTAGTTCTCTACTCAAAATAAGCATTCAATTTGTGTCCTATACAACTTCATTAGGGGCAATACAAAAATTGTTTTTGACTTCAAAGGAACTTGAACCTGGCATAAGGACCAGATCACTCTCAGCCTTATTAAAAATGTGAAGATTGGAGATTCACAGAAAGGATTTACCTTTCCTCTGCTAATCTTACAAGCAGCAAAGAACAGAAATATGCACTATGTTCTTATCTAAGTTGTCATGGAGAAAAGGCTGAAATGAGATTAGTCTAATCAGAGCAATGCAAAACCATACTGCATTCAGACGCTTCATCTCACTAGGACAACTGCCATCAATAACCCATTCAAACCAATCTATTTAAAAACTATTTTACTATATGCTATTTGGAGAATAACAACGCTTCCAAGTTAGGAATGCCACAGCGCACAGTTAGATTCATGCAGAAGGTGCTGGAGCTTTTGAAATATATTAAAATGTCTCCTGAAAAAAAGTTAAGAACTATTATGTCATCTCAGCAAATCAGAAACTGGCTTTTACTGCAAGTTTACATTTGACTTTGCACCAGCATCAGTATGTGGGTGTCAATCATGCTTTCATACACAACTGTGTATGAAATATATAGTTGAGAAGAGGTGAAGTTTTGGCCCTGTGGGCACAAGTTCAGTTAGAAGCTTTCTGTTCAGTGATGTTATGAGACTGCTTTGGCCTAGATAAACCACAGAACCTTTACATTGCAGCCCGATGTGTAGGAATCAGCCAGGATAAAAAGCTGTGTTTCCTGTTTTCAGTGCACAGTCACAAGTAAAGTTGAAGGCAACTTTTCATACATAATCCAAATAATAATATGTGGACATTTTTTCCCAACTGAAATGCAAAAGAAGGGGGAGATGATCAGAGGCAGGGACAGAACATGAGTACTGTAGAGGTCAAGCAGTACAACAGCAAGGAAGAATTTATAAATTATTTTTAAACATTCTAGTGACAACTTTCTCCCCCTTCTCAAGGTATCTGAGGTGAGTACACAAGGATACAGAGCTTGTGCTTAGGCATCTGTATTTTCTTCTAGGTCAAATTAAGCTAATGTAATAAAGTAATGGAAAACCACTGATGGATCTTGGCTGAAGACATGGATGTCAAACTTTCTTTAGATAACAGAAATACTGCTTGACAGAGAAAGGTATTTGTTAGTGACTTTCCATCTACTACAAAGCACCTTGAGTTGTCTTGGCACAGCGACTTGCCATATGGAGTGATGTGTGACCTGTGTTAATTTTGTTCCTATCAAGATATTTTGTTTAATTTCCACAGAGATGTTGTGATGGAAATTATTGGCCACATATTGGCAATGGGAAGAAATGAAAATTTGCAGCTTTTTTAGGACATTTAGAACTGATCATAATCCTGCATCAAATTCCCAAGAATTCTTTACCATTATTAGTCTTTTATATCAGAATAAAGTATTTTTGTGGTAACAACAGTAATATTGCTTAATTCCCTAGTAATGAAGCAATTAACTAAGTTGCTCTTATAAATTCTTTTCTCCTAATAGAAAAATATTTCAACATTCAGTGGTGTCTGTTATATTAAGCCTTGGAAGCACTAATTTTTTTGATGAATACTGTTTCTCTACAATTAGAATCATAATTATGGAATAGTTAGGGTTGGAAAGGACCTTAAGATCATCTAGTTCCAACTCCCCTGCCATGAGCAGGGACACCACACACTAAACTGTGTCTCCCAAAGCTCTGTTCAACCTGGCCCTAAACACCTCCAGAGTTGGAGCATTCACAAC
>NW_009920292.1:0-6438 GCF_000696875.1 Nestor notabilis | reverse complement strand
CTCACCTCGGCAATTGGTTAATGGTTACATTAACAGTTTCAGCTTTCTAAACCATATTTGGTTACGCATCTCGCCCATGAAAGCCCTTCAGACTTTGCCTCTACCATTTGTTCTACTATTGAGATGGCAGTACTCTTTATTTACAGTTGAGCCTTCCACTTGCTTATCAATTTATTCAAAGGCAGAAGATTTCCAGCTGACAGCCAAACATTTCTGCTAAGCAAGCTAACATAGTTTTACTTTTCTATTTCCAGTTAGCTTTCAGTTATCACAAGCTGTAGGTGAAATATCATAGGTAAAATATATAGGTAAAATTATATCACACACCCAGTTAAGCCTAGGGTTTTACTAAACTTTTCCTACTCCTATGCTCTTAATCTATCAATCTCTTTACATGCATTGTCAGCAAAGTCCATTGAAGTTAATGAGGCAAATTCCACAGACATAGAAGAGTTCTGCATCATGCTGTAAATGATTTACTACTAAATTATTTTGGGCCTGAGTGTGGATTAATTTTTGCAATGTAACTTGGAGGAGTAAATAATATTCCTGATTGAGTTTATTATACTCTGGACCAGCACTAGGAGAAATAAACAGCCAGTGCAAGAATCACTCAAGAATCTCAAGGCTTCCTCAAGACTCTGGAGCCCTGATTTATCTGAATAAAATTAGGTATCCATATCTATAATCACGTTTAGTCACAATTCATCATCTTCTCCAAAGCAGGTATCTTAGAAGGCAGTTTGCACAGTGAGCAGCACTAAGGATATGTAAAGCTCAGTTTCAGGACTTCAGCTGTCAGCATTTTCTTGGGCCATACACTCATGCAAGTCAGCACACTCAAAGTACAAGCCATACACATGCATCTTCCATGTTTTTCCACCCATTCTCACTCTTCATCCTAGTCATCACAATCACTTGCAGAAAGACCTTGTTTTCAAGAACAAACAAGACCCTTTATATAATAAAATGCATGGGAAACATGGTGCATATAGAGAAAAGAGTAATCTCTGTGAGACAGCTCTGAAAGCACCAGGGTAATTTTCTGTGTCAAAAAGGAAAAGAGCAGAAAGTACACCCAGCAAATAAGCCTGTATCTCCACCATCAGATTCAGTGCATAGTAAACACCATGTGAATCAGTTCTGTCATCCCGTACATATTCCTGTAATTGGACAGCACTCTCTCACTTACATAGTGCATTACACTCTCACAGTCTCTTGCTACAGAATCCACTGCCATTTTAATCTCATGGACGATGACACGGAATGGCATAGGAGCCAAGGAAGAAAACAGATTAAAAAGCTGCCAGGGAAGCAAATACACTAGATTTCCACACTCTCTTACCTCCATTTTGCATGAACTCTAGACATTAAGGTTATATGACTGGGAAACTGCCTGAAGAATTCCTGAAAAAGATTCCCAAACACATCCAGAATGACCCACTCCACTCTCCATTATGCTATGATTTATTTACTTCTGTCCAATGAGAGTTTATCTCCTCATAATTTAGATAACTTTCACAGTTTCCTCCCATCTTCTTGCTCTTTGGTTCTTCGTCTCTCTTACTCTCCAAAGAATATCTTACTCTGAGCATTGTAGTACATTTGGAACTAACCAGATCCTTTAAGTGCAGAGAAAGGGCAAATATAGAATCATAGAATAATTAGGGTTGGAAAGGACCTTAAGATCATCTAGTTCCAACCCCCCTGCCACGGGCAGAGACGCCACACACTAAACCGTGTCACCCAAGACTCCATCCAACCTGGCTTTCAACACTGCCAGGGATGGAGCATTCACAGCTTCCTTGGGCAGCCTGTTCCAGTGCCTCACCACCCTCACAGTAAAGACCTTCCTCCTCTTATCTAACCTAAATTTCCTCTGTTTTAGGTTGAACCCATTACCCCTTGTCCTATCATTACAGTCCCCTTCTAACTTGTGTGTGAGATACACCTTACAGCTGAATATTTATCAATCAATATAAACTGCACAAAATCGTATTTTATATTAACTTCCTGCAAACCATCAGGACTAGTGATAATCACAATTATAAGAGCTTTTAATGTAAAAGGTTAAAAGTTTGATGAAGAAGTATCGTATTTTTCTAACCACTAAGAAGGATCTTTTTGAGAAATAATCTCAAATCTCAATAAAATAATTATTGACTTACCCTAGCAGAAACTTGATTCGCAGTGACTTCTTCTCCTACGTACTGTCTATTCACCTTTGAAAAAATACAAACAAATCTATGGTAGGAAGTGGAAGTATTTACACCTCTGTTCTATGAGTGGCAAATTAGATAGGCAATTAAATCTCATTTAAGCTATAGTCAAAATTCCAATACATTTTTGCAGAACTACAATTTCACCTCTGGATATGTGTCAGAAACTACACACCAAATGACAACAGAAAAGGGAGCTAAATTCAGAGCCCTTAAATTCTGGACTATTTAATTCACCATAATTCTATCTACATTCTGCTGATTATATGAAATAGTTACTGGTTCATTATGAGCTAAACAGAATCCATGTATTCCCATTGAGAACTGAAGAATCAATACATACCATCACCGTTTATTCAGATCTGGCTAGTGCTAGGTTCAAAAGAGAAATTTTCATATCTTAACGTCAAAAGCTGAGAGAAGCCACCTCCTAAGTTTTTTCAGAGAGAACACATGCTTTATAATTAAACGGATATCTGGTGCTGTTAAGTGTACTGAAATTGAGGATGATAAGTGGGCTTGAGCACCTCCCATATGAAGCCAGGCTGAGAAAGTTGGGGCTGTTCAGCCTGGAGAAGACTGCGTGGAAACCTCATAGAAGTCTTCCAGTATCTGAAGGGAGCCTACAAGGATGATGGAGAGGGACTCTTCATCAGGGGGATTGGAACTAGACGATCTTAAGGTCCTTTCCAACCCTAACCATTCTATGATTCTATGGTTCTATAATCAATTCACAAGTTGTGAACTCTCAAGACAATTTGAAGCTTGAAGAAAATATTTTACAAAAACCTGCAGGAAAACAGTAACATGGATTCATTGGAACTGTGCTGGTGGGTACAGATTTCAGAGCTTTCTTATTTTTCTTATTAGTTCTGTTTGATGTTTTGAGACCAAAGAGTGACTAATTTTCTGGATAATAATTCAAGTATTTTATATTTAAGTATCTCTGCCCATATGCAGCCACATCTGTGAAAAAGAAATAGCAGGTGTTTCATTTTTATGGTTTCTTTCTGTATATTTTTGACAAGTCCATTTGTTATTCTAAGAGAAAATGAGTAATCTCTGAGCCCATTTGATTTGAATAGCGCTCTATTTACTATCATTAGTATTCCCATTGCAATAGTCTATCCATTACATAACTAGATACATTTAGCTAACTAAAATAAAAATGTTCTGTGCACCATTTGACTTGATCCATAAAAGAACAAACCTATTAGACCAATATTGCTCCATTTTATTAGTTTTCACAGAACCAGTTTTAAATCAAATGTTGTTCAAACTTGTCACATGCTAACACCTGTATACTTACATACTGCAGCTAATAAAACTTTGCAGATGCAGCCAACAGACTGTTTCTTTTATGTTATTGTGATGTGACAAGAAGAAGGAAAAACTTCACCCTAAACACCACTGTGATCTTGAATCATCCACAAACAGACGTGTGATTTCATTATGCTGAGTTTGTTATGTAGGTAGGAATGGTTATTGTATATAATGGAAAACAGCAGTAGAAATAAGCAAGCACCAGATAGATCCCTTCTAAACTACCTTTCTCTTCCAACAGAGAATTAGCTGTTGCTTTGGATTAATACATAAATGACAGACTTTCCTAGATGATGTTTTAGAAAGAGGAAATTGTGCTTCAGAATGTGACCAAGCCCCTATGATCAGTGAATCATGACTCAGCATTGTCAGTGACCCAATGCCATTTATTCAGCATTAAGAAGCATAGTTTGGATGAGACATGAATGTTTGGGGAAGAGGTAAGAAGAAATATCTTACGAAGTTTCTATGATTTAGATATAATAGGTTATCATGTGCCATTACATACAATTTTAGATAATTACCTAAAGATAGATGAATTAAAATGGTTGCAGAGGATCATGCCCACCCATAGAAACATCTGGCTCATCCACAATGATGGATTCCTCCTGTAGTGTCAAAAGGATGTAGAATTATTTTCTTTCTCTGTTATACAGTGGCCTAGTGAATTCTACTGACCCAGAGGTAATTATTTGCAGAAGTGGGTGAAGGTAATTTAGTATGCAGTACCGGTCTTGAACATCCGATTGAACATCTAACTCAGAATAGAAAGTGATTGTTTAAAATACAAAGCCAAGCACAAAAATCTTAGGGCTAAGTTATTAAATAGAAAAGACTTGCATTCAGACTAAAGAAGGATGTTACAATCTCAGCAAAGAGGTAACAGCTGGACTTTTCATTCTTTTAATGAAAGGAGGAGCTTGTAAACTCCATAGTGTTTACTATGCTTGAACTAAGCTTGTTTACAAAGCTTGAACAACTTTGACATTCACCTCCAACAAAGCTCCAGCTAAAGATCTGGCTTTATTGATGGTGACAAATATCAACAGATCATAAAATCTAGTCTCTTCTCTATACATGAGGGGGTGCGAGAGAGTGGCTGTGCAGGTGGTTGGCTGCCAGCCAGGGCCAACCCAAAACACTGCCAGAGACCAGTGATGCAAAGCACACAGATGCTTTCATCCTCCACCATTCGGAGCCACTTAAAGATCCTGCTTTTAGAGAGAGCATTGGTCACAGAGTTTCTCTTAAGCTTGTCTCTATGGAGTTTGTTTGATTTAGTTATCAGTACTGTGACATTCTAGTTCACTCAGTGCCTTTGAAATTGTATCATTTGCATCATCAAGTCTTGAATTTGCAGCTGTCAATATAAAGCAAATTCGTCATTGGTTTGGTTTTGGGTTTTTTTTTTTTGAAGCTGCAGTTTTAGTGCTTTTTGATACCATTTTGTGCGACATCCTTTTAGATCAATTAGAGTTAAAAACAAGATATGAAATTATGTTTCAAAATAGCTCATGCTCCAATTTTATTAAAGTCCTTTGCTCTATAAATAGTCTTTTAAAACTGAAATATCTCTTAAAGTCTTTAAACAAAGGAAAAAAAATACTTCAAAGAAGCAATTGTCTTTTTTTCTTATCAACCAGTAGTGAAGTAAAGCCTGTCTTTATCATTTTGGTAAGATGTTGCCTAAGCGTTGCCACATAATTAGTAATTTTCCAGCTAGTCTCCATATTTTAAAACTTCAAATAGCTTTTTATTTCATAAAACAATTAAGGATTGTCTATAAACTTGATACATTTTACCTACATCTCAGTATTTGCAATATGAAGCAATTATTGATAATAAAATACAGAAATTTTCCAGCAGGCAGAGAATGATTTAGAAGTATTTTTTTTTAAATGATTATGCAAGTTACATATTCAAACAGCAACAATATATTCACCTTCAAAATGGAAACCTGAGTTAGAAGTAGTATCTTCTGTGAAACATTCCCCAAAGAAGTAATGTCCTCAAATTTTAAAGCACTGTTTACACAACAAATTAATTTTATTAAGGGTTTGCCTATTGTTCTTTGTTCAGGTTTAAACTACAGGCTTTTCTCTTTACAATAGAGAAAAAAGATCTTTTATGGAATATTTCACAAGTCAACATACCACTATTTTGACTGTTAGGGAACAATCTGCTGTTTCTTCTTACAAAATCTTAGTCCCTTCCTTTCTCTTTTCCAGACACATAATCTCTTTCCCAGATGAGAGTCTTATATAAGGAAGTGAACACATGGTACTGTGCTCGTTTTCTTCTTTCCACAGGAATTGTGTGGCACTTCATGAGTTTATGAAGAGGAAGACTGCAATACTGAAAGACAAAATCTTGGCGAGATATTCCTAGGCACTGTTCTTGTATCTATTTTGTACTGTACCAAGTAAATCTTTTTGGAAGCGTGGCCTTGAGAGAGACTGGGGGCTGTGTGTGGGACAGGCGCACTTGCAAGATTCAAATTCACAGTACCTATAGGTAGTCAGCAGCCTGACAACGCCTATCTCAACAAGCTTTCTCATCAAATGTTTGTTATTTTACCTGCTTGATACATTAAACTTCCAGTTTTGCATTCCATATTCAAGACTACTAAACAGAAACGTGGGAAACAAAAGCAATAGCTGGTAAGCAGAGAAGTAAGTAAAAAGTCATGTTTCTAAAGCCTCCAGATAGCTTGACTACCCCAGATATCCTGCAGACCAACAGAGAAGCTCCAGAACAGACTTTTCTCTTTCTGTCCGAAGAACTGCTGCCACCAAATACAGGTAAAACTTCTACCTCGTGCACAGGTGGGTTAGAGGCACCTGGCCTACGTTTATTGATGAGTTTATTTTGCCGGGGTGCTCATCTCCAGCGATCT
>NW_009920291.1:0-6272 GCF_000696875.1 Nestor notabilis | reverse complement strand
TAACTATTCTATGATTCTATGATTTTTAGTAGGTTATCAACAACATTTAGCAAGGCTGGTAAACTGGTTGGAAAACTAAGAAATGTGATATCATTCTTCATCAGATTTAGCAAATTGTAACTAGCCTTTCAAGCAAAAACTTCAGGATCTCCTTGGCCTTTTAAAATTTAAGGTATCAACAGTTTTATTGTGGTTCACTTAGAATTATTCAATTGTGTTATGTTCTTAAATTCCAAAGGAAAACATTTCACTGCTCATCAACAAAAGCAGGTCTTCCAGAGTTGCAGCTTGAGATTGAATACTATTCTGTCTCCTGGTATGAGATTTTTCTGATGTCTCTTCAATTTACTAATACAGTGGGATTTCTTTCTTACAAAATAATAAAACACAGACTTCCATATTTTTTCCTGTACAAAATTGTATTAATATCTAGATAATGGATTATTTGTATACTTTTCTTTACAGTTCACCTTGCAACAACCCAAAAATCATAGATTCGTTGGATAAGCAGAATTCTGATGTAATAGTGTATTTTCTTAAATGTCCATAACAGCAGCAATGCTTTCAGCATGTATACTAACACAAATAAAATACCATCCACAAACTGTCTCATATGTAAAGTTTACTTCAGAGATTAAAATGAGAAAGCTTGATGAAAGTATGAACTGCATTAAAATGCCATCAAAATTAATCACAATTGCTGATAATACTAATTTGAAATATTTATGTAAATGTAATATAAATAAAAAGCCAGAAGTTACCTTCTATAAATGAAAGCAGTAGGATAGTTAGAAAGAAAACCTCTGTGGGGTCCAATTTTATTTATTTTCACTATGGAAAGTTTATCTTGAAAGAGGCTGCTCATGTAGAAGTCCTATAATACAAAAAAGGATGCTATTAAACCCTGTAAAGAAACCTACCTTTTTTTTTTTTTTTTTTCTGCTGTAAGTTCGTATCAGTTTTGTTTCATTTGCCTTGCAGATGGAATGGGTAGAGTCAGTTTGAAACCATGGAATTGATCCTGCTTTTCTCATAGTTGTTATAATCACAGATGTTGAAGATGTGGTACCATATTTATGTGGGAGTAGAGACAGTATTTAAATACAAGTACCCCTTGCAAAAGCCAGGACAGCAGAACACATATTTGGATAGCAGGAAAAAGCCATTATTTCCACAATACATGCAAGAACAGGGCATACAGTGCTTGTCATCCCAGCTACCTGTGACTTTCTCCTTTTCATTTTCCACTTAAGTAGGCTGTGAGAGCAAAGCAAGGCCAGTATTCCCTCAGATTAAAAAAATAATTTTCTGCTCACTTACTCAGAAATTTAGCAGGTCTCCATATTCAGTCATTTCTGCTTTATGCTTCAAATTCTGTGATGACTTGGGGTCTCTCCTTTATCTGATTAACTTTTTATGTGTGCTTGCTTTTTTCTTAAGTACCAAATCTTAACCTTTTTTCTCTCAGAACTCAATTCAGTGCAGTCTTGAGACAGAACTGTGCATTTCTAGTATTAAGTCTTCACCTTGCCTTAAAATACTGATATTGATTGTAATGTTGCTTTATACCTTACAGAAAAATAACAAGCTTTCACTTTTGCGTGTATTTTGAATCATAACACTTGCTTGTGCTCTAGCAATATGTACTAACTTTCAGCAATATATATATGTAATTGTCCTGGGTTCAGCTACAACAGCCATTTTTTCTCCTTCTTAGTAGCTGGTGCAGTGCTGTGTTTTTGACTTTCAGTCTGGGAACAATGCTGATAACACCGATGTTTTTAGTTGTTGCTCAGTAATGTTTACTCTGACCAAGGACTTTCTCAGTCTCATGCTCTGACAGGGAGGAGGGGAAGCTGGGAGGAAGCAGAGACAGGACACCTGACCCAAACTAGCCAAAGGGGTATTCCATACCACAGCACGTCATGCCCAGTATATAAACTGTGGGGAGTTACCCGGAAGGCCCAGATCACTGCTTGGGTTGGCTGGGTATCGGTCAGCAGGTGGTGAGCAATTGTATTCTCTCCCCTTGTTATTTCCCTTATCATTATTATTATTGGTGGTAGCAGTAGTGGTTCTGTATTATACCTTAGTTACTGGAGTGCTCTTTTCTCAACCCGTGGGAGTTACATTCCTCCAATTCTCCTACCCATCCTTCCAGGAGTGGGGGGAGGAATAAGCAGGGGAGTGAGCGAGCGGCTGCGTGGTTCTGAGTTACTGGCTGGGCTTAAACCACGACAGTAGTATTTTTATATATATTCTTACTTCTCATGAGCAGAGAAAATCAGTTAAAATATGGGAATAGCAAAAAGCTGGATTTACCTAAAGTCTAATGAATAGCATTGGTTTGGCTCCAATTATAAAGCTAGGTTCGGGCTATGTAACTTCATGAATAGACAGACCAGAAACATTTTTGAGACTCTCAACCACAGATTTAACTTGTGTTTGAAAGGAAAAGTATGTATTAGACTGAAGAACCTCTGCATTTGTTTTCACAGCAGAAGGAAACAAAATCCAGGCTACATGAATTACGAAGAGAAGAGGCAACTGTTTAACAGTGTTTCTTCCTCCCTCAGTCCTTCAAAGTCTTTCACATTGATTTCTTACTTTTTTGATCTAAAGCAAGAAAGACCACACTCAATCTCATCACTTTCACAATGTGAAATGGTTTCTGAACAAACATAGTGAAAACACAAAAGGAAGAAAGAATCATAGGGTGGCAACAGCCTGACATAATGAAAAGTAACATATTGTCTAAGGAATTAAGGTAAATTGGAAGTGATAGAGGGGGAAAAAAAAAGATCTTCTTTAAATGGTAACAAAGGGCTGAATTATCTGCAAACATGCTTTATTTCTGCATTGCTCTACCCACATTTTTTCTTATACCCTTGACAAAGTGTACTTCTGAAGGAACTTTTTAAGCTGAACCAGAAGGAGCTCCCATTTTCCTATATGATAGTTTCCTTGACATGTGGAAGAAGAGACCCTAGATGTTATCAGACTGGCTTTTAGAAAAATATTAGCTTTTATACTTGACTCATACATCAAAACTCATAAAGAACTGGAACACAAGACAAATTGAAACATTCAGGTAGGACTTACCAAATGTAGAGATCTTCATTTTTACTCTCAATAACTAGGTAGTACTATGAGATGTCGTCTCATCGTAAGCTAGATTTTTCAAAGCAAATGAATCCCACTAAGTGCTAACTTTGCAGTACTGATTTTAAAGAGCAGCTAGGCAGCTTTGCCATAAACCTATATACGGTACAAGTGTTAAGTTACATGATATGGATGTATACTCTGATGCAGTATTTTAAAGGGCTTTAAAAACAAAAATCAAAGTTTGAAGTAGCATATCATCAGTATCTTATCTTACAACACCAGCTTTCCAGAGAATGGATATTATTAAACAAACCCCAAAACACAGAAGTTAATTTTCTTGATTACCTGAAGTGAATACTTGCAACTGACTCAGAGTTTAAATGTTGTGTGTAATTAATAGCATGTGATGCAAATAGGTTTTTTTAGATTAATTCCTTTCAACCATTTTGAAAAGTTCTAGGGAAATGATTTTTAGATAAAAAGCAATATTCCTACCAATTCAGAAGGCTGGCCAGCAAAATAATTATCTGATTAATTATTGGGTTTTTTTTTTGGTGAAAGAAGTCACCTTTTGAGGATGAACTTTTTCAAAGTTGAATAGCTGTATATTTGACATACACTTTTATTGCCTGTTGGTGGAGTGCCAAGGAATCTATTTTTGGTCTTGTCTCACCAGCTCACTTTAATCAACTACAAAAATCACACAAAGGATCAGCCAATGCCTAGCTGACATAGAGCAAGTACCTTCAAACAGATATAGAAAGTTTCATTTAAACCACTAAAAATAATGTTGGTTTACCTTTCTTGTGTTGCTGGACAGAGTAATATTTATGATCATCAGGCTTTCAAATAAATCAGAAAAAGTTGGGCTTGGTTTTTTGTTTGTGTGGGTTTTTTTAATGTTAAAATACTAAATATAAAATGCTTGATTGCTCTTATAGGAAACAATACCTCTTGAAGTACTTAAAGTGATTCCTCACAGTCATAGGAGGTAGATCTTAATTAATCTTTCCAATAACCCTGCCTTGTAGTTAATTAAACCTGTACAAACCACACTAGCTTAATGCTGAATTCTAAACCTGCAGTGATCAAAATGGTGAAGATAAACCCATTTTGGAGATTTCAGCTGACATTGTAATTTGGCATTGTATACCTTTTATTACAAATGCAAACTTTTAAAGAAACAACACCTTCATACTGTAGATTTTTTTAAAGTATAGTTAAGCAGCCATTATTTTGAGAGCAATTTGACAGCAGGTACCTCTTCCTATTGTGACAGGTACCCTCAAAAAATTTAGGTATCATCATATATGTATTTGTACATTCATATATATACATGGAGACACGTGTATATATATGTGTGTGTATATATATGAACAGCCCACTCTCAGCTGTAGTGCCATTCTGCCATAGCACTGGTAGCAAATAGGAAAGAATAAGCCCAGATGGCGTATAAAAAGCATGCACGCTACCCTCTAGCTTAGTGGTTGGGATTTATATTAAGCATATTCCTCTCCTACAGCTCCCACAGTGGAGTTACTTGTAACAGGGTGCTTGTGCTCCGATGCTTGCAGTGGGGTCTGCGGGGTGGCCTCTGTGAGGAAAGGCTGAGCCTTCCTTGCCTATGCCAGACAGAGCTGGTTCCAACCAGCTCCAATGGACCCACTGCAGGGCACGGCTGAGGGCTGCAGCCACAATGGTGGTTGCTAGAGGAGGATGTATTTAAGAAAGGGCAGAAGACACTGGCTGCTTTGCTGAAATGATAGTGTGGCCTGCGGGGATAGCAAAGGTGGGGAAGAGGAGCCACGACTGAAGCTGAGTCTGGGACAGGGGAAGGAAAGGTATTGGTATAGTGCTTGTCCTTTTGTTTCCTACTACCCGAATCAGTGACTAAATATCTAACAGGCAGCAAATAACTTCCTTTTGAGTTCAGTTTGCTTTGCCCAACATGGTAATTAGGAAGCAATCTCCTCATGCTTTGTCATTCCTGTTTCTACCTCTGCTCTGCTGAGGGATGGGAGTGAACAGGCAGCTGGGTGGGAGCTCAGCTTTTTATCAAGGCTAAGCCAGCACAAGCCATTAAAGGCAAAACACCATTACCGGATTTTCATGATGTTTTGCAGTGGATTCATGTATTTAGTCTATTAGTGAGTACTACAATTCTTTTCAAAGGTAGCGGTAAAGAAAGACTTTACCAGGGGAACAGTAGCACAAGTGACATGGTATTTAAACATTCAGGTTCTAATTCCAAAGTACATATTCCTTTATCCCTTGACTGACTTTGGCTAACGTTTGGAGAAACCTTCCAACAACTCTAACTTTGGCATCAAGAAGATTTGATGCTATGCTGATGAAATAAAGACAGAACAACTATAAACAAGCTCCATCAAGAAAGAAAGACAGACAAGTTGAATGGGGAGAGAATGCTTCCATCTGAAAACATCCTGAAACTAAGTGACCACAGGATGTAATCTTAGCTGTTCATAAAGATGTAGGGCAAGAAATTGCTCCAGCTGCCACCCCCCACCCCCAGTGAGAAAGTCAGTATTACGCAATCTTTCGTTCCTGCTTTGAACAGAAGGAGTGTGCATCTGTCTCCTTTCACCTCCAGCTCATAAGAAGGATGCGATGGACAGCTTCTATATTTGTTGTACATTAATTAGCTTCAGTAGAACAAGAGTTCAGGTGACCTCTTTTCTCCTTTGATTAATTACTAGCTTGGCTTTTTTTTCTTATGCTATTTTTAAACTGTATTATTGTTCATTTTGACTATAAAGGCAAGGACCTTGATGATCTTGAATGTACCCATTCCACACACTGGAAATCTCACTAATAATTCACAGTTATGTTTAATACATGGAGCTGACAATAAATCCATTGATAAAAGAACAGGAAAACCTGTTTTAATCACCAGGCTTCCCTCACTGGTTGGTGAGTGAACTATGCTCTGTTTATTCTGTGCTGTTAATATTTCTTCTTTTTTTATCACGACCCAAAGAAGGGCTGCATGAAGTTTTAGTCATGTGAATAATTTCACAAAGAAAACTCATTGGCTCTTTGAGAATGACCTGTAATGCACGCATTATTGTTTCAAAATATATGAGCTATTTTAAAACCTTAGTGAAAAGAAGGGATCATATAATCACAGAATCATAGAATAGTTAGGG
>NW_009920290.1:0-5198 GCF_000696875.1 Nestor notabilis | reverse complement strand
ATATATATGTTTGGTTTTTTTTATTTTTTGTTTTGGTTAGATATACTCAAGGCAAAAAGCTGTTTTTCCCTGCTCATGGCTGGAGGTTGGATTTTTAAGGTCCCTTCAAACCCATAACATTCTATTCTATAATTTTCCCTGGTGCTCAAATCTTCTGCTCCCATCTATGATACAAGTGTTGTGGCCACTGAATGACAGAATACACAAGCTGATTTGTCAAAGCTGTGATATTAGAAATACTACATTCATTAGGTCAGGAAGAAAGGAAACAGTGGAACAAGACTCAATAACATAGTATTTGTTGAGGTCAGTAGTATAGTCATCTGCTAAGGGCCAGGATGTCAAACAGGAGTCTTGCTTGGCTTCACTCTATTTATTACTTTCAAGATTACCAGTGTTTTTATGCCAAACAAAAATGCATCAGCACTTTTGCAGAGCTTGGTTAGAACCCACTGGTCCCTGTCCACCCACCAAAGAAAGTTGAAAACTTACACTGTGTAGATATAACCTTTTTTGGTCCCTGTGTCTGGGATAGAGACTTATATTTTTCAATAATGGCTGGATGTTGTGTATCCTAATTGATCAGCTAGTGCGTGGATGTGAATTCCCTCCAGCCATCTTTGCTTTCTCAGAGTGGTTTAACCATTGGTTATATAAAAACAGCCACTGAAATTTGTATTTATAGCTGTTTGAACTTATTTGATTTACCTGTTCTTTGCAGACATCCTTGTCCTTAGGATTAGTGTCAGTTTTGATCAAGGAACTCCTGGTCAAATATAAACCTCAAGAGAAGGGGGTTGTAGAATATCACTTGGATTAAATCTCTTCTGCATTTAGACAGAAAACAAATGCATTGTAAGTGGATGAAAGCACAGTCTGAACACTGAAGCAAATTCTGGTCTGTTAGGGCAGATTTTTAGTGAAACATCTATGAATTTTAGTACTTGAAGGTTTGTATTCCAATGAAGTGGAGTTGAGATTTGGGATTTTGGGATTGGTTAATGTTTACAGTCACCTTGTTCACATTGTGATTTATATTTCAGATATAATTTTCTAGAACCTTCTCTCACCTGATTGTATGACACAGATGAAAGTGAGTAACAGCTGTACTCTACATGGACATTACAAACTCAGTGTTAGGTTTAAGCTAACTAGTCCTGATACAAGGACTGCAGAATATGAGCTCAAAATGCAAGGTCTTTCTATATGGCTGCTGGGAAGTTCACAGTAATGACAAAATACGTTCATGTCTTTCTGAAATGTAACTTGAAGTTATGCTTTCAGATGAATCTTGTTTGCTTGATCAGATGGGGTCAGTCCTGCACAATTCTGTAAATAAAATAGAACAAGAAAACCAGCAAGAGTCACTACATTTCCTAATACAATAGACAATCAAGGACTATCATGCTCCCTGTTATAGCTTAGAATAACCTCAGCATGGCACTTAATTGCTCATCCACTGCTAGGGTCATCTCCCAATCAATGCTGGAGTTAGCAGTGTCCTTTCAGCATCATAAGGGAGATGTTCAAGAAGCTAACTGTTTCTGAACAGGGATTTTTAATAGTGTGCTATTATGAGAAAAAACAGCAATACTATTAGTAAGATAGTACTATTAATATCAGCCAAATTGTTGTCCTCTGCCTAGCCTCTTGTAACAGAAATTGCAAACCTTTGCTATACATACGTAACACATCTAGTGCTGTGTATATGGCTGTGTATATTTGGAGCTTGTTTCACAATGCCAATACTTTAAGCTGGATAGATCAGATAGCTGTGTTCACAGGGAAGATAGGTATGCCACAAAATGCTTCTAAAGAACCAAAGAAGGGGAATTCTATGCATCCCCTTACCTTCTTACTCCTGCTTAGATTCTTTGCAAAATGTTTTTGGTTTTGGTTTGGGTTTTTTTTGGTTTTGTTTTTTTTTTTTTTTCTGAAGCCATATGCTTCTGGAATCTTAAAAATAGCTCTCCCGCATTTGTCAAACCAGGCCAAGGAAAGCACCTTTAACTGATGTTGTATGCCATAGAAGCTTACATGTACATAGCCAAGAAACTGAACACAAGAATTTTTAAGTGTCATTGCCAAATTGATATCTGATTAGTTATTTAAATGCAGATGGCTTCAGCTACTTGCCTGCATCTTTGTTTTGTTGACATTTTTCCTGTGTTTTCCCCTTTTTGACCATCCTTTCCTCCCACACTGTCATGCAGAAGATTTACACTAATGATCAGGAAGATGACTAATTTACTCCTCTGTGGAGGCAGTGAAATGGGCTATAAAAGTCACAGCATGACCCACAGATTTCAAAATGGTCTGTACAAGCCATAGGGGTCCACTTATGCACATCTCACAACATGAGTCTACCTCAGTAAATTCAAATTAATCTTACTGACAGATGGAAGAGACAAGAGTCTCCTGTATATGGAATACATTGGGGCTTTGACCTTTGGGGAAATAGGAATGTGAATGACTATCTAGTACCCCAAAGATGAGAGAGAAAGATGAGATATGCTCAGGTTAATGTTCTACAAGCTCAACACATTTTGTGGCTGGTTTGCTTTAAAACTCAAACTTCTGGAAACACAAGGAACAAGAGCCAAATGGGCAACAATTCCACTCAAAATGTCCATCTGCTGTTGCAAAACCTGTATTAATTTTTACATAGCAACCTGTATTTCCTCTTGTAGTTGGAAACCCTGGGTTACTGTTGTTTGTGTTGTCCTTGATATACAGTAAATCCTGTTGTGATGCCAAAGCTTTGCTCAGTAAATGTTAGAGCTCACTGTACAATGTGCTTAGATAAACGTTATTTTGCAGATGGTTATGACATAGAAAATGTGGTGGTACCTGAATATAACATCTCTTTCTTCCTCCCCATTCTCCACTCAATATGAACCACTGATTAGCATCTACCTTTTCATTTATAATGCTTAACCATTTGGTATGAAATGATAGCTCAGTAAACTACAGCTTTGATTAAATAAAACTATCTGAAATGTTAAGTTTGGTATGTGATAAGCATAAATATTTCAGTTTATAATACATGGAGAGACTACTTTTAAGTGGCAGTGCATTTTTGAACTGATTTTGCTGTAACTGTAACTGCAGATTAATGGCTGATTACAGGCTTTTACATACATATTTTTCTAAACAGCTATTACAATAATACGGAACTGGATATTAATTCACAATTTCATTAGAAAAACTATACAGCTTTATTTGTAATAACCATACTCATCTTGTTTTTTTTTTTCTTTTTGCTATTATTAAAAACCAGTAAATATTATACATTTGAAGATGTATTTATTTTTCTCATATATGCATTACAGTAATGGACAGAGAAGGATTACTAAAGCAGCTTGTTATGCAGAGAAGCTGAATGATGATTTCTCAGTACCATTGTGAGCTAGAGTTTTCCAGACTTACAATTCTATGTGGAAATGAGGAAGGCCTGCTCTTGTTCTCACTTTCTTGCTCTCTCTCTTTCCATGAGATTTTACTATTATTTAATGAAATTTGCCTTTCTTATAAATTTCTCTGTTCTGACAAACAAGGTGATTTTAAAGCAAATGGACTGCATGTCAACTGTGGCTCATTCTTATTGAGAAATAGTCATCTGCCACTGATACCCAGTGTCCTAATTTACATTAGGGAAGCAGTCAGTAATAACTTCTGCCTTTCGTGAAGTTACTTACATTCTTTCTCAGAAATGCCAAGGAATTTCCAGTTTAGACTCTGAAATAATTAACTTAGATAACACTGAAGTCTTTCAATGTAATATTTTTATTTGACTACTTTATTTATGTTTTCATATCATCTCTAAATATTACTTATATTTATAATGTTAATGTTACTGTTTATTGATATAATATAATAAGAACCCTACTAATATAAATGAATTTGACATATTCCTATGAAACATCTTGACTTAGAGGAAACTATTTTTAGCAGAAAAGTATTTAGTGAAAATGCTTTTCCCAGCATCTACTTTATAGTAACAGCTTTTACATATTTATACGTTTTTACTACTAGCAGGACCTCTGACCTTCCTGATTTCTGAAATATTTTTATATCAAAAAGCTCTTGAGCAGCAGACATTTTAGATAAGCTTGACAACATGGAAAGATCAACAATTTGTAATCTTGTCTGATAAAACAGGAGCATATCAATATTCATGTATCAATTTTCATTTGAAATGTGATTTGACTTTTTTTTTTTTTTTGCTTATGTAGTTAAAGACTACATCCAAAATATTCTTTAATGAAACTTGTTTTTCAGTACTGGTATATTTGGTGAACAATGGTAACATTAATATTTTCACTTTGTATTCTCATAACATTATATCTTTATATGTGTCCAAAGAGCACTTAAGCATAAAAGCCAAAGGTCTGGGAAGATATCTATGAAAGAGGAGAGACATCTATGGGTCTATTAAATTGGACTTTTTTTTTTTTAGAGAAAATGAATGGTAAATATTCTTCTCCTGTTAAAAAAATACTTTAAAATTTTCACTGGGGTACGTAAGTGACCTAAATTTTTATCGGAGGAGTAATTCATACTTTGTTACATTTGTGCAGATATGAAGACCGAAGAAATAAGAGGTAAAACAGGGGTAGGTCAATTTGCAAAATATGAGCTGAATGGTACCTATCAAACACAGTGACTTGTCTATCTCAAGGCTTCCTTAATTCAGTGATTGACAGAATGAGGCATAAGATAAAATTTACATCTTGTATGTCATCTTAAACTTTTTTCCTGAATATTCACTCCCAATAATTTATCATAATTACGATCTGGATGGGTATTTCAAGTAAAAAATAGGACAGATCTTAGGTTTTATAAACTTCAAAGAGGTTACAATAAAAGAAGTATCTGGTAGAATAACAGTTGTATCAGACAGGAATTTGAACCTGCCTGGGCTTTTGATGGAGATAGTTTTCCTCAAACCATTAGTACCACAATTACTGGACAAAGTTAAAAAGGTCAGAAAGGTCTATATCATAGCATAAATGACAGCTAAATGCCTCTGATGTTTATGTTGCCTTTATTTAGGAAGACTAGTTCTCAGAACTTTTTAGCACTGTCAAACATTTAATACCTGTTATGTGATCTGAATATGAAAATTGCTGTGTAGGTGATCTTTATGAATGCAAACAATATCAGAATCGTATCATAGAATCATAGAATAGTTAGGG
>NW_009920289.1:0-4585 GCF_000696875.1 Nestor notabilis | reverse complement strand
GGGGGGTCGAGCAGAGCGTGTTGCTCTCCAGCTTCTCTTCTGATGGGGTTTGGGCTGCCCCGGTGTCCTTGTCGCACTTCCTTGCCCGTGTCCCAGCGGGGCTCTTGCGGATGAGCTCTGGCAAGGCTTGCTGAAAAGACAAAACACATTCTTACCCTGCCTCTCTCAGGTGACCGCGGTCCAGCAGCAGAGCTGGTAGGAGCTCATCGCTACTGTGCCTCAGGGCCTGTAATTCCTTTCGGTGTGCTACTTAAAGCCATGGATGAGTATATTACGGGTGCTGCACCAAGAAAGCGCTGCTGTCACCCGGGAGAGCCAGGCCAGCTGTGGCACTGGTACCTGTTCTGCTCTGCAAACCCCTCTTTGGGGGTTGTGGCTGAGCTGAGTGAACCGCTGAGATGCAACAACTTGTAAATAACCACAGTGCCCCCGAGTTAGACCCTGCACACATAGTTCTTGCACTCCTCAGTCCCTTTGTCTCCTCTAGTGAGATGGTGTTGTAAGTGCTGCTCACCTGGGGGGAGATGGGAACACCAAGGGGAGCACTGAACACAGCCTTATAAAATTATTATTAATGTCTCCTTTAGGCCTGAAATTCCTCTTGATAGTCTTCCGTTCTGTTAAATGCTTCGCAAACCAGAGCAAAGGAAGAGACATGAAGAGTTGAATTTCACTGCCTTGTTTGGAACTGGGTGGAAATCCTGGAGATGGATCTCTTAGGAGTCTGTCTTCCAATTGGGTTAGATGCACAGGTAACAGTAAAGGGACCTAAGGCATTTTTGGTAAATCTGCTTCTATTTGGTATATGTTTGCAAAGAGGTCTGAAATAGTGATCTAGGGCTTCCCTTTTTTTTTCATCTCTGCCATCTTTGTCCAGCTTTGTGCTGCAGCAGAGCTCAGGAGTGTTTGCTGTGGCAACTACAGGACTAAGAAGTCCTGCTTCAAACACTGACACCAGCAATGCTTTTAGTAGTAGGGTGAACTAATGCACTGACAGTGCATGTAGGTTTGAGGGTAAGAGAGGTAATAAAGCGACTGCATTGCCAAATTTGGGACATGTTTTAAGTTGAGGTGAGGGAAGAAATGAGAAGTTGAAAGTTGGCCCTTTTAGGGAGAAGTTATGGAGAGCTTCACAGAAACGGCTTTGCCAGCTCTTGAGTTTTGCAACCACTGGGGTTTCTTAAAAATCTGGCCTTGCAGTCTTGTGATTACAAGAGCTTTTCTTCATCAGTAAGTAATACATGGGAAAAGAAGTGAATGGGGCATACTATAAAGTTCAAATATGGAAGCAAAGGAGACCCCAAAGGAGCTATATGGCTATGGGGCAATTTGAAGGGTTGGGTTTGCTTTTTATGACAATGTTTTTTTGAGTTTCTGTGTGCTGAGGTTGGGGGTTGGCACCCTCCTTGTGGCCAGTTGTGAAGTTGGAGCTGTGGGTAGAGCCTCAGACACGTGTGAACTTTGTCTCTCTGGGCCAGCACTCAAGAACTCTTCCACAAAGTCCTGACCTTCACCACTTGCCTCTCCTGCCCATGCAAATGGGCAGCACTGGGAGGGAGAGAGCCAGGCAGGCATGGTAAAAAAGAGCTGTGTTTTGTTGTTGGAGCAGAAGGCTCGTTGTTATCCCTGACGACGTTCTTGTGTCTTAGCTGTTTCCCTTTATTGCAGGAGCAATGGATCGCCCCAGCTACCTGGAAGAGGACTATTCTAGCCTGGATGGGCTGGACGATGACGTGTTTCACTCTGATGACTTTGGACTTGCAGGTCAGCCTGGTGAGATGACTGCAACTGGCATTTTCACACAGAACCAGTCCTACAGCTGCCTTCTGGGGAGGTTTCAACTATTCCCCCTCACACACTGCTGTGGTCCCGGTATCAGGCATCCTGAGCAGCAGGACAAGGCAACTCAAACACTCAGCCCGTCCTCTTCCAGTCAGGATGTTATGTTGCCTTGTGGAGTCACTGAAGAGCCCCGGAGACTCTTCTATGGTAAGAGCACTCCAGTGTCACCAGCTTTGCAGCAAGAAAACTGTCCATCTAGCACTTCCCCAGTCAAGCAAGGTTTCTTTCATTAGGGCATTTTGTTAAAGGACCAAAATGATTTTGCTTTGGTCCTAGTCCCTCAGGAAAGACAACTTCTATTTTCTTATCCTCGCTTGTCCACTGCAGGAACCAGGCACTTGCTCACTGCTTCCGCTGTCTTTGATATTCCCACTCTTGTTCTTTTTGGCTTTATTCTGTCACGTTTTGTTTTACTGCTAGACGTTTAAGTGCTCACCATACCTTGTATCCTACGATTTGCCTACATTTTTTAACTTCTAGTGGTCTCATCCACATAAGACTCAGGAGTTTTCAGTGGAGAGAATGAAATGCAAAAATTTACACTTAGCAGGACAGCTTTTAGGCTCTTTACTAGAGTTAAGTTGTTGAACAAGTAGCATGTCCATTCAGTGTTTTACTAGTAACTGATGGGACACCACTTTGTGTATCTGATTCAGCTTTAATTCAAATCAGTCTCATTAAATGCCAGAAAACTGAGAAAAGTCTGGCAGAAAAGGTACAGGAACCTTTAATGGGAGACAACTTGTGGCACAGATCTTGTAAAACTGCAGAATTGTCATAAAAAAAGGTCAAAATTGTCAATTGTCATAATTGTCACTTGGCTGAACTACAAACAAGCAAATGGAACCAAGTGTAAGATCCTGACAGTCATTTGATTACGGGAAGCAACACAATGCTCTGCTTAATCAATATAAACCCACTTAAAAGCTGAGCAGATACTTTACTGCATGCTTACGGTACACAGTCATTATTTGGGCTTCAGGAATTGGACTTCAGCATGAAGCAAAAATTTTGGATTATGTGCAGCTCTTCTCTCTGTAAAGTGTACTGGGAAGAAGGGCTATTCTTTGAGCTGGAGGAATGACTCTTCTGACATCTGTTTTGTAGGGAATGCTGGTTACCGTTTACACATCCCTCCAGTCGGCTTTGCGTTGGATCCGCACCTCCAAGAGGAGCCTCAGGAAGGTCAGCGGGAAGCGCGTGCCGAGGTGCAGATTGCACGGAAGTTGCAGTGCATTGCTGACCAGTTCCACCGGCTCCACATACAGAGGGTAGGGTGTCTCTGGAGGGAAAAGTGGGGGGTAGCTACCCAGGAGCACTGCCCTAGAAGACTGGCTCCAGGCATCAGCTAAGCAGGCTGTTGTCTAAGGCAGCAGACTGACAGCACTGATGAAATGGCAGGAGTACCCTGATGGATTTTGCTTATGCTAGATTGCTGGCTCTTCCTAAACTTTGGCAGGTGGAGAGAAGAGAATGTGTGGGATTGTATTTACTGCCTGGGAAGATAGCTGTTCTGCATTAGCTGCTGCTATTCCAGCCCTTCCAGTTCATCTGCCGTGGGGTCACTGTGGCTTTCCCCATGGATCTCCCCCTTGTTTCTTATTACAGCTTTTACTATTCTTCTCTACTCTCCTCACCACCCAGCATCTTCTCTTACGTGGCCCAAGTGGCCATCTGTGACTTATGTCAGCTCCTCATCCTGAAGATGACAACAAGCCTGGAGTCTGTTCTGATACTCCTTGTTGTCTAGGGGTAGTTCTCTGAAACGTTGTGGAGTATATTTAGATCACACTAGACTTGTTAGCAGCTCCTCTGTCAGACAGTCCTAGCTAGAGTCTCAGACTTGTGACTGACTTCTTCACAACAAAAGACAGCTGTAATATGCCATCAGGTCTGAAAATCACACTCCAGGATCTTGGTTTTGTTTTCTTAAAAAAAAAAAAAATCCAGAAAACCAACAACAAAAAAAAAAAAAACAACCCAAAAAAAACCCACAAACCCACACCAGGGAAAAAAAACCACCTGCTCTTCAAAGAAACCAAGTAAACCCAGCATCCCTAACTCCCCTGATGCTTTCTTTCTTGCCCTCCTTTCCTGGCTGAGTTGAGGTGGAAATCCCAGCCCATGCAGAGTTTGTCAGAGGTGGCATAGGTTTGGCAGTAAGCAGCACTTTGCCACTTCTATGCAAGGCCAACAAGGAGAATGTGTATCTGCTTGCATATGAAGAAGCTGACACTTGATGACTTCAGAAAGGGACAGAAAGCTTATTTCACCCCAAGTGAGCTGGTGCTCTGTTAACTGTGGGATCTGTCACAATTCTTCTCAAGGTAAGTGAGGATCTCTGTCCTGGTCAGAAAATGTGGCTTGTGGCAGCGCAAAGGTTTGGTCATCTCTGTGTCATCCGAGAGAGGAGGGAGTTCTGGGACTCTTCATCTCCGACTAGCAGGAGGATTAAAGCAGCTGTAACAGGAAGGTTAGCCTGTGGAAATGCAGATGGGGCTATGAATCTCGTGCAGCAAATTGCAGGAATAACATATGCTGTGTGGCTGGACGGCGTTTTCCCCAGTGCTACCTTTTCACCAGGGGTGGCTGCAGACCCCCCCCTCCCTCGCCAGGTTCCCGCAGGACAGGGCAGGTTAACCAGCTCGACGGAGGAGCCCTGGCGCGAAGTGGTGGAACTGGTTGTAACGTGATCTGTCACCTCGGGGGCGTGTACCCATCTGATCCCTGTGCCTCGGAGACC
>NW_009920288.1:0-1603 GCF_000696875.1 Nestor notabilis | reverse complement strand
CTCAAACCCCAATGGTGGTGGTCCCAAGGGTGGTGGGACCCCATCCCCATGTCCCTCACCCAACCCAGTGGTGATGTGTCTCCTGTCCCCAGCTGGGCTCTTGTCCTACACGGCACCACAGGGACAAGTGATGGTCCTTGACCCGGCGCCCGTTGTCCTCAACGACTCTACCTACGATGGATACAGTGTTGGCCCGTGAGTCCCCACATGTCTCAAAGTGTCCCCAAGGGCCCCAACCAGCCCCAAGAGCCCCCAGTATGGCCCCAGCTGGACCCGAACTGTCCTCAAGTGGCCCAAAACCATCTCCCAGTGTCCCCACACTGTTCATGGACCTTCTGAGTGCACCTCAAACTGTCCCCAGGTGTCCCCAAACTGCCCTTGGACCTTCTCAGTTGTCCCCAATGGTCCTCAAACTGTCCCCAGATGTCTCCAAACTGCCCTTGGCCTTCCCCAAGTGTCCCAAACAGGCTCCAACTGCCCCCTAATCACCCCCCACTGTCCATAGATGACCCCAAAGTGGCCCCAGGTGGGATGGGGCCATGATGGCCCAACGATAGACACCCTTGATCTTGATGGGGTTGGTCCATGGTGGAACCCACATCTCCTGGTGTCCTCCAGGCTGCAGTTTGGTGGCCTGGGCCAGTTGGCCGATGGGGTTCTGGGCTTGGATGACTTCACCCGGAGCCGGGAGCGGCGCCTTTGGCCAGGATATGACTATGTTGGATGGCGCCGACCTCCTGGTCCTCAAGCCCACGTGGAGCTGGAGTTTGAGTTCGAGGTGCTCCGGAGCTTCCGAGCCATGCAGGTGCCCCACGGCATGATGGGATAGCGGTGGGATGGTGGGCAATGGGGTGGACATCATGGGGAGGGGATGGTGGGCAATGGGGTGACCTTGGAGATCATGGGAGTGAGGGCAATGGGTGCTCCGGGGCGTCTGGGCATAGACATATGAAGGGCCACCACATCAAGTCCACCATGATGGGTCTCCAATGGGATGTTCCCACTGGAGACCCAACCTCAAGTCCACTTCAGGGGCTGAGACTTCCCATTAGAGACCCCAGTCTCAACCCAGCCTTAAGGGCTGGAGCTTCCCATTGGAGACCCCTTCGTGTGGTCTTTAGCTTCCCATTGGAGACCCAGCTTCAACCCCACCTCAGGGTCTAGAACTTCCCGTTGGAAACCCAACCTCAGGGGCTGGAACTTCCCATTGGAGACAATTGGGACAATGTCCCCCCAGGTTCACTGCAACAACATGCACACACGTGGGGTGAGCATCTTCAAGGAGGTGGAGTGTCTCTTCAAGAGGACCTTGGCCACGGCCTGGGAGCCCACCCCAGCCACCCACAGCCTGGCTGGGACCATGAAGGACCCCAGCGCCCGCTCCATCATGGTGCCCCTTGGTGGGCGCCAGGCCCGCTTCATCCAGTGCCACTTCTTCTTCAGCGGGGAGTGGATGCTCTTCAGTGAGGTCACCTTCTTCTCAGGTTGGCTCTTGGGCTGGATGGTTGATTGTTGGTTGGACGATGGGGTCAGTGGTTGGGTGATGGGGTCAGTGGTTGGGTGATGAGGTCCATGGTTGGGTGATGGGGTCAGTGGTTGGGTG
>NW_009920287.1:0-6184 GCF_000696875.1 Nestor notabilis | reverse complement strand
TCTAGTGCGAGGTGTCTCTGCCCATGGCAGGCTATTGGAACTAGATGATCTTAAAAGTCCTTTCCCACCCAAACCATGCTATTATTCTATGCCCTCACAAGCATCTGAAAAACCCTCCAAATTTCAAGCTACTCTGAATGTACTCATAACTCATTTTGATTTTCTCTGACAGTCAGGCATGTGTGTGGGACACACTAAAGCTGCTGTCATTTCTAGGACCAAGGAGACTGAATGGGAGAGAGTTTGTCAAAACAGCTTTGTACCAAGCTGTCTTCCCACAGTGAGGCAATAGGCAGGGAGGTGTGTGTTGCTCCCATGTTTGCTCTTTATCAAAGTGTTCCGAAACAAGGCACCCTTCAGCGAGGGACAGAAATGAGCTGTCCCTCCTGATGGCAATAGGATGCTTTGCATTGATGGGGATTGCTGCATTTCACTCAAACCACTCCTAAGGATTAACTGGGATAAGATGCTGGCATGACAAAGGCACACATATACTAGTAAAACGGTAAAGAGGGAAGCAAACTGTAGTAATTCTCTCACAGCTAGGAATTTAGCAAAGGTGTGCCTAATGCCTGAGCTCCTTGCTAACAGCCTGCCTCTGCTCCCACACACCGCTGGCCTCTCTCTTGGGTGGGCTCACTGATTTAACACTGCTGTGTGAAATTCACAGCAACTGTTCTCAGCCTGAATGTAGCTGGGAAGATTCCAGGCTGGAAGAGTGGCTTTGGTGCCTGAAGGCTTCTCTGTCTTTTCCAGCTGTACCACTGGGTTTAATAAAAAGCCATTCCTCCTCAGCACATTCTTCATCTAAGAATGTCCTCAATTCTTCATCGTGCCAGGGAAGCAGCTAGGGATGACAGGATGCTTCACTTCAATGCTTAGACTGACATGGCTATAGCAGTGGTACTATATATTCTGAGACGTTGATTTCAGCCACTTTTTATTCCCCTTAGCATAAGCAGGTATTTAAAACATAAAATTCTGAATTTTTACGTGTCACATACTAGGCAAAGGAACAAGCCATACTTATTTCTTCCATGTGATCACAAGAAACCAGTGTCTGCACCAGTCAAAGTCTGGCCCTGAGCTTGGTGTGGGTATCTGGCAAGTTTTGGACCCTCATTCCTCTCCACATCCCTGCAGAAATGCCCTTTGAAGGTTTCCTTCCTAGCTTGACTCCTGGTTGACAACTACCTACCCCCTGCTGAAGGCTGTGCAAGTACCATGGGGGCCTAAGGTAGCTGCTGCAGCTGATGGTAGGTGCATTTAGTTTGAGCCCTATCCTGCCCTGGGGCACCATGCCATGCAGGGGTGGGGAGGCTGGTGCACCGGGGAGGCACCATTTAGCAGGCAAGGTGTAAGTAATGTATTGATTCACTCTGCTGGTGATACTAAGCTTGTGAACTCCTTGTTAAGTTTGGTTTATTGGTTTATCTCAGGAGGTCAGTTTATCAGCATAATCATCCCATTATCAGCATAATTGTACGACTGTCGTTGCACTGGCAAAACTCCCTGTATGATTAGGAGGAACACTGCCCTTTTGCAGGGTAGCCCTCTCCGAGTTGGAGTGTCCGTGTGGCAACCTGTGCCAGTGGGATGGGGACATGGGTAGAAACACCAGCACGCTCCTCCGCAGGCAGCAGCCAGCTGGCTGGTAGCGGTGACTCAACTGGAGACTCAGCTCAAGCTGCAGGGGCTGAAATTTCACTGCAAAAGTTTCATGTTTCTCATTTTGCTCCTTTGATCCCTTGAAAAAGGATCAAGTTTCAGGGGAAAATCAGCCAGGACAAGCCACAGAGGGCTCGAATTTCCAGCATGCAAAGAAGCAGGGCAAGATAAGATAATTCTCAGGCTGCAGCCCATCCTTACTCAATGAAAGCTTGAGCTCCAGACTGATGGAAGGCTACATCGGCTGGGTTTATTGTTAAAGATACAGATGTTTAAAATTAAAAGTAATTGTTTATTAGGCGTTCCCAGATGGCTATTTCATAAAGCAGCCAGACAGTGGTCTCAGAACTCACAGCTCTTGAACTCCCCGACCGTGTTACCTTTGTACATGGATGGTTTTAATAAACTCAAGAAAACTAAGCATTCTCAGGTGTTAATTTTGCAAGGCAATCCAGCAGCTGTGCTTTAGAACTCAACTGAAAAAAAGAGCAACTCAGAAAGTGCTCACATGCCAAAATTTGCTGGGTTGGTGATGATATGAATGGGGGAAGCAGCACCAGTGGGGCTGGGCTGTGGGACTGATGGGCTTTTCCAATGGGCTGGCTCCGGCTTGCCTCTTGGCATCTCTGCTGGGTGGCACTGAGGGTCTCTGTGTGCTCTGTGATGTGAAGGGAGGGACATATCAAGGCCTCAATCAGCAGCTTCTCAAACCTTCTACCGACAGACTGAAGCAAATTGAAGTAAAGGTTGTGAATAGATTGTTTTCCTGTCCAGAAACATTGGTTGGATGATGTATCAATCGGAGTCTTTATGAAATCATAATAATAATGTTTATACAGCCAGTGTGTGCTATTGTTGTTGTTAGGCAGATACAACCTAATCATATTTTAAGTCCTTGTCCACGCAGGTTAAAGCCCTGGTAGATCTGAGATTGTAACTTGTATTTCTGGGTGAGGGAAGTGTTGCAGATAGGGTTATTGAGGTGTCTCAGCAACACCGTAGGTCGCACAGGACAAAAGGTAGGTCTGCAAAGTCACATGCAAATAACTGTTGACAGAATTTCATCCATAATATGGGCAGGATTTAGATTTTCTAGAATTTGTGACACTCACAACTGTTCTGCAGAATTTCCTGACATCTTTCATAAAGCTCTTTCAGCCTTTTTTATACTTTAAACAACTCTGATGAAACTACTCCTGTTGTGCTTGAAAACGATACTATAAAAATAGTTAAACAACCCACAAAAAAACCCATTTTCAGAAAGGTTCTCCCATTGTGAAAGGCATCATGCCAGCACTCAGCTGCACTGTCTGCGCTACTGCCGTGCTCTGGGGCCGCTTCCCAGCAAGCTGACTCCCTTGGCCGAGGGTTGTAGATCCTAGAAAGTAGCGGTCCTGCTTTTTTTAATGATACTTCCTTTCCTGAGGGGTTTGTTAACCTCTTCCTTTCCCCGTTGACCCAAATCTCTGCCACTGAGACCATGGGCTGTGTCTCAGGAGCAGAGCATTGAATGGCAAAGCCCAGCCCATGGTGAGAGCCAGGGTGGTTGTTTTTCTTTGCTGGATGCGTTACTTGCCACTAAGCAGAGGCTTGATCAAACAGAAGCTGCCTGTGAGTTCAGAAGAAATTCATGCCAATGTTTCACCTGAACTAACAGGTGAATTGACAGGACAAGGGGGATTGGCTTTAAACTGAAAGAGGGGAGATTTAGATTAGATATTAAGAAGAGATTCTTTAATGTGAATGTGGCGAGACACTAGCACAGGTTGCCCAGAGAAGCTGTGGCTGCCCCATCCCTGACAGTGTTCAAGGCCAGGTTGGACGGGGCTTGGAGCAACCTGGTCTAGTGGAAGGTGTCCCTGCTCATGGCAGAGATTTGGAACAAGGTTATCTTTAAGGTATCTTCCAACCCAAGCCATTCCATGATATTGTATAATGTCAATGTTAGCCCACCATTGACTACATGATCTTCTGAGGTCCTTGCAACCTAAATTACACAGGTTTTGTACATCAAGGGTTAGCTGTCACTCACAAAATTGGTAGGGGGTCAAAATCATCTTTTGCCTATTATTCCCTGGGTAGACCTATGTTCAGATATATCTGCTTTTTAAGTGTCAGCTTCAATGTCATGGTGACTGTCCTACCCCCCACACTAGATCTTACATAGGTAGTCATCAAGCCTGCATGATCAAAAGTGACCTCTTTCCATCCTGCAGAACTCAGAAGACATTGTTTAAATCGAGGGATGGTGAGTGAGTTTCACAGGTGAAACAAGAACTAGAGCATCCAATCCTCACCCATGTGGGACACAAGAAGAGTGAGCTGAGGTGTTAGTGCAGAGGAGAGGACCTTTACCCAGTTTGCTCTGTGCACTGACCAGGGCTTCTGCAAATAGGGCGGTGCCCTGCACTGGCAGGACATTTCCTTACTGTCCACTGGGGTTTGAGGCTAGGATCGCCCCACAGTGTTTGCTCTCACACCTATTGCTATACAGTTTTAGCAGGGACCTCGTGTGCTCGCGTATCACAATAGGCAGTGTTAGCAGGAGAGGTGAAGCAGGAAGGTCCATGCCTGCGGTTACAGATTCTTCCATAGCCCATGCAGTGGTCAGGGACCCACTGAGCTCCTCAGGCCCCCCACAGCCAGGAGCAGCATGCTGATTTCTGGTGGAAGCAGAGCCCAGGTGACTCCCCGTTGCCAATGCGTAAATACAGCTTTAATGGCTGACAAACTGAGACGTGCTGCGCAATGCTTTTGTCTTCTGGACGAAACACCCAGCAAAATCTCACTTGATTGCTGCTTTGCCACGTAATGCTGTTTTCCTCTCATTTTGTCCGCTCAACGTGCAGTGCTGACAGCATCCTGGCTGTCACATGTACCTGGACAGGGATCCACATGTTTGAGTTGTGGCTTCTGCCCTTACGCTGACTCCTCGGCAGGGCAGGACCACATGGGATATCAGCCATTCATCAGTCACAGAGGCTGGATCCCAGCTGGGGTATCTGTGTGCTCTCTCCGCCTCAGGGCATGCTTCTCCCCTGTGACTTTCCCATATTATCAAATTCCCTCTGGTAGTCTGTCGGATTTAAAGTTTTTCCCTCCTCTGATCTCTACCTCTGTCATCAGAAAGCTGCTCCGTGCACCACCTCCTTGCATTTGAAATCTCACCTCCAGCCTATTTGTTGCTAATAGATGCCCATTTATTAATATGCCAATATTAATGGACCTTTTCCCTGGTATAGTAAAACCATATTGCTGAATTACTGAATACATGTATTTTCTGTCTGTACAAACTGAGAGGAGTTGGATCAAATCAGTTCTTAAATGGGAAGCATTTAAGACTGTGCTGAGAAGGCTGTATTTGTTGCTGGGATTCATGTCTCACTTGTGCATTTCCCAATCATTCCTGTCTGACCCTGACTGCTGTCCCTCATCCCACTCTTCATAAGGGAGTCTGATAATTTTAGAAAGAAGGTCAAGATCTTTTGTTCTGGCAAGTACCAGAGTTTTGGTCCTTCCCTCAATGTTCTTGGAAAAACTGGAGCCTGACGGATGCTCCCGGCTTCATGGATGGAAAATTTCCAGCCGGACTTTTCCTGCAGAGATGTTTCAGTCCCTGTTTTTCTCTTGACCATCTCTGGGGGGGTTCATGGACCCTGGGATGCAACAGCATGTGGGCAACATTTCCCAATGTAAGCACGAGCAGGCAAGGACTATATGAGTGTTACTTCCAGCCTTTCTTTTGGCTTCACATGGAACCACCTTACCTGCATTTGATGAAGCTTTTGTCACGGGCAACAGTACAGAGACAAAAATAGCACATTGCCCCACTGCTGGGAAAGGCAACCAGCCTCAGATGTGGTTTGGGGGGGATGACTGAGGTAGCTGCAGCACAGGGAGCTGCAGGCTGTCCCCTCTGCAGACACAGGGACACATGCAGGTGAGGATGCAGCACTGGTGAGCAGAGGTCCAGGGCTCCTCTGGGCAGCATCGTGTCAGTCAGAGGGTGCACCATGCTCCTGAGCCTCCTTCACCCCCTTCAAGGCCGAAACAGAAGTAAGGAAGGTGAGAGGGAGCTGAGTCACTGCCAATTTTCATGCTCAGCCCATTTTTGTGGCCAAAATGACTGATTTTCCACAGCTGTCAGTCACAGAAAGCAGCTTTGTTTTTCTGTTTGAAAAGAGGAAGGAAAAATGGTGGTGAAAGCTTGCAACCACCTATTAGTGATTAGGACTGATGGAGCTAGACTGAGCCTGCAGAACATTTATTCCTCCTACACCTTCAGTAACTCAGCTTCGCACTGTGAGATCAACAAATTACTCTTACAGAGCTGCACCATCAAGCCCGAGGTGTATGTCCTCTCCTGGTTCAGGCTGTAGTCACTAGCTTAGCAAAGGGACGCTTCCTAGGTGAGTTCACTGATTAAGTGTGTGTAGCTTTTCAAGCTTGCCCAACAGTTTAGTCACCTCCTGAAGCAGTTTGTATGAGCTTTTTTAAAATTATTATTATATTTTAA
>NW_009920286.1:6076-8531 GCF_000696875.1 Nestor notabilis | reverse complement strand
GGGAGGGAATGAGCATCTTTTCCATAGGGAAAATGCCTAAATACCCCCGCATCCCTGCCTGCCACCCGGGGCACCGCTGCTTTGCCCCATTCCATATTCCCCATCGGTGCTTTCATCCTCCCTCCTCTTTCATCCTCCCTCCATTGCCAGCTTCCAACCTGCACTCTGACCGGAGGAGAAAGGTCTGTGGGCCCTGAACTGCTCAGAGGAGGAGGAGGAGGAGGAAGTAGCCATGCTGTTTGCCCTGCCCAGGTGCAGGCAGGGTCAGCCCCCAGCCTGCAAGGCCTGGTTTCGGCCGTGTGTTATTAACCTTGGCTCAGAAAGCTTTTTCCTTTCTCGGCCCTGGCTCTTCTTGTTGGCTGAAAGAAGCAGGAACACCTCACACCCAGGTCAGCAGCCTGGGAATGGCACCTCGGTGCTCAAAACCCAGCACAGGGCTCTCCCATCTCTCCAGCCCCATGAACAAGAACCAAAATCTCCCCTCCCAGCTGCAGAGACCAGCAAACGCCAGTGGTTCGTGGCAAAACTGCCCTGGGAGTTCGTGGTGGGAGGAGAAGACAGCAAATTCCCACTCTTGCCTCTTGCTCCGAGGAGGATGTTTCATCCCTAGGGATGAAGGTGCTTGCAGGCACCTTGTGTGTTGGGGAGGGGAATGGGACCATATCCCCCCCTGGAAGGAGTGTGATGGTCCCCTGTATGGCTGTCCTTGGTACAAGGTTGGTGCTGTGGTGCTGCATCACCACATCTGGATGAATACAGAGAGCAGCTGGACCTTGGTCTTCTCCCACACTATTCTTGCCTTGCGGGAGAGGGGGTTTCTTGGGGTGCAATGGGATGAGTCAGGCTGGCCTAAAGTACCAGCAAATCGATGCTCAACTTTTTCCAGCAGACCATATGGAAAGGGGGGAGTGTTTTCCCACCCTCTGCATTTGGGGTGGCTCCCCAGCATCTCTAACAGCACTGTCACAACAAGGCAGAGAAAACCAGGGAACCCCCTCATCAGGGTTCCCAGCCTTCCTCCTCCCGCCTCTTCTCCCTGCCAAGGCCAGATGCTTTAGCAGTGTGTGCAGAAAAGTCCATTGTAGGCAGTTTTTGAAATAACTTGCCTAGAAAGGAAGTTTCTCCACTCCGATGCTGGCTCCTGCCCCAATCCGGGCACATCGCTGCTATTTTTCATGTAAATCCAGCTTGAGGAGCACGGGGAGGGGATGGCGGGTTTGTGTTGGGTCTCTACAAATCATTGCCCTTCTTTTTGTGTCCTCTGGACTGAGAGGCATCACGTACTAAAACCCTGGCTGGAGTTTTCCCAGGCTCCTTCCTCGGATGCTTTTGTTGCTGCGCTCGCTGTGAGACCGGAGACGGGGGTCTCGGGAGACCGGTGGGTCACCCGGGGGCAGGCGGGTGACTCTGAGGGTACCGGATGCTGGGGACCGGGCGCTGTGCTTAGAAATGATCCTGAGGGACCACGTGGATTCCCATCCCAGCTTGCTGGTGCTGGGGACAGGGTGTGTTTATGAACCAGCCTGTGGGCATCCTTAGCTCCCAGGCTGCCGGTACCTGTCCTGCAATGGGTTTCTCTCCCCCCACTGCTGTCTTGTTCCCTTTCCTGGCGAAATATTTGTGTCCTGCGCAGGGGAAATCCAGTGGCTTTTGGCGGCCAGTATCACACAGACAGGAATGTCTTGGCACGCAGGGCTTTCCGTTAGGAAAACAGATGTTTCTGCAGCAACCGAAGCTTTGCAAAGGCTTGGAGGGGCAGGAGCGAGGCAAGTGATGTGGTCTGCAGTGTTTGTTCCACACCACCATCCTCCCCTGTTCTGGGAATGATTCGAGTCTCAGGCTCCAAATCCTGCCATGTCACGTTGTCACCAGGCTTGGATCAGACCCTAGAAAAGGGGAAGTAAATGCATGAAGCGACCCAGCCAAAACAGCCTGGGGAGGTGCTGATGGTCCAGGTAGACCCCTGCTCAGAGCAATGCCCCTGCTTGTTCTTTTTGCCTTGCTGCCAGCCTTCTAGGGCTTGGGAAATGCTCTGGACTCAGATCTGCACCCAGTGCCTCCGGTTCCTTGCTTATTCTTGTCCCCATAGGAGACAGTGACATAAGTGCTCTGGGTTTATTTGCCTGAGGGGGCTGGTGGCTGGTAGGTGCCATAAGTCATTCGTTGCAATTGCTGTCCCCGTAAGTCTTGGACAGGGTCCCCTGGGATGTTTCCCTGCAGGGTGTTCCTCTGTGCCATGCTGTTCATCAAGCAGCTCAGGAGACCTGTGGCCACTGTGGTGACACCTCTGCCAGGGTGTGCTGGGATGTGGGGTCCCCTTGGTCCCCTCAAACCCCTGTGTTTCCTGTCTCCCCACCAGGCCTACCTGCGGGCGGTCGACGTGAAGATCCTGCAGCAGCTGGTGGTGGTGAATGAGGGCATCGAGGCAGTGAAGTAGCTGGGGGCGGAGCGGAGC
>NW_009920286.1:0-6056 GCF_000696875.1 Nestor notabilis | reverse complement strand
CCCCAGCCAGTACAGCCTGGTGGAGAGCCAGGAGGCCTCGCGGCGGGGCAGCGGGGACAGCCTGCAGGACCCCAATGACCCGCTGGACAGCATCTCCGTCGGTAGCTACCTGGACACGTTGGCTGATGATATGGATGAGTATTCCCAAAACGCTGCCGAAACCGCCGCTGCATCCGCATCGGGCAGAGCTCTGATCAGGGCAGAGCAGGACTGGGTCAGGATCGACCCCGAGAGGGGTCTGGCAAAGCAAGAGAAGGGCAAAGCGGAGCACGAGTGGCCCCACGTGGACGTCTCCCCACCCAGGCTGCCCCAGGATCACCGGTTTGTGAAGGAGCCCCAGGTGGCCAACGGGCATTTGGGCCAGCAGCTCTCCTCTGTGGAACCAGGCAGAGACACCAAAGTGCCATCAGGGGCCGGGGAGAGGCTGGGGAAGGGGAACTTGGGTGGGAAGGCTCACAAAGCCGAGGCTGACTTCGAGAACTGCAAACTCAACAGCAAACTGCACCTGGAGTATGATGCCCACTGGCGCTGGCTCCAGTCTCAGGATGATGTGACGTTCTTGTAGCCCATGGCTTTACCTTCCCAGTCCAGCTCTCCCAACTGCTCGCTCTGCTTCACTTGTCTCTGCTTGGGAGAGCTGGGGTGGCTGGAGAAGGGGGGACAGGCTGGCTTGGTGGTGCTGCACTGTTCCTCTAACTCCTCTGTCAGTGTTTGGTGGTGCAGCCCTAAGGGATGGGGTGCTGGCCCTGCAGCAAATTTCTGGGAGAAGGGAGATGAGGTGGGTGCCCACAAATTTAATCTTTTGCCCTAGGGTGGTGCTTGCAGGTGGCTGGTCACTCCTCTGTGGTCCTTGATGTTGGTGGCAGGGAAGGGTTGGTGGGAAAACCTGTTGCAGTGGGACCTCTCCTCTCTAATCCTCAGCCTTCTATCTGCAAAAACTGGGGTCCCTTCCTGTAAACCGGCTGCCCAGAGAGGACAGGAGATGCTCCCACACATCCATGGTGGCACCAGCATGCTCATTGCGAGGTGTGGGGCAAGACCACCAGCAGGTCATCCCTGTTGGATGTGCTCATTTCCATCACTGTCTTCAAGGCCAGTGTCCATCCAGGGTAGAGTTACCTGGGGCACCCGCGGTTTGGCCTCGGCACACGGGGGATGCTAAAATCCCGTTTGCTGTGAGTGAAGCCCTGCCTGGTTTGAACGCCTTCATCTATGTCTGTGGAGGAAGGATGATGGTACAGACTACCCTTCCCAACACGAGAAGGGCAGTGCATGGAGTGGGAGGTAGAGATCCAGTTCTCCCAGTTTGTTTCTGGACTGTCTTCCACTATGGGACCATGTCCTGCCGAAACCCTGGGATGTGGCAGTGTACAGGCAGCCTGGCAGAGCCTGCAGGGCTCAGGCTCAGCGAGGCTTGTGCTTCCCCCTGACACAGTGTGATGGGGCTGATGACTGGGATTCTCCATCTGTGTGATGAATGGTGCCAGGTCTCTATCCCCTAACAGCAACCAGAAACATGAGGCTTCTCTGCCAGGGTGGATTTGCAGTGACCCTGCCCTGGAGTCATCTTCTCTGTCCTTTTAGCCTTGGCTTCTGCCTGTGCCTTTTACTGTCCATGCAGTATGCCCCCAGCACACCCCTTGCTGGCTTGTAGAGCATGGCTTGAAGCTAGAGATGCATGAGAGCTTGGGCAGGGCCTACTGCCTTCATCAGACAATGCAGGAAGGACCTGAGCATCCTGCTTCAAGGAGAGGGGCTCTTCCACGTGCGTGGATAAGCCATGGGTGCACCCTCCCCTGGCACAGTGCTGTGATGGCTTTGCTCTCACCATGATGCCGTCGTTCCCCTGGCTCTTCCCTTGCTGGGGTGGTGGGAGTGGGGACAACATCTCCTGATGTCAGTGGGAAGCCAAGAGAGAGGGAAGACCTGGCTGTGACTTGCCCTAGATGTGAGATGTGAGCAAGCCGTGGTTAGGAAGGAGGTTATGTGCATGAGAGGTCCAGCTTTGTGTCTCTGAAGCAGCACCTTCAGTGGAAACTATACTCCATACTCAGACCCCCCGAACACCCTCCCTTCCCCTGCAGATCCTCAGGGTTTTTTTGGACGGACATGGAGATCAGAACAGCACCCAAAATTCCAGGAGATGGCACCTGCTGAGGACTTGGGGGAATCCCAGCAAACTGTGACCAGGTTGCCCTATGTGAGCATCCCATCTGCCTGCCCCGGAGCAGCTTTGCTTGGCTTGCCATTGCCTACAAGCAGCTCATGGCTTCCTGTGTAGCTCCACTGCTGATAAGCCACCACGTCCCCCAAGGCTGGCTGTCCCCTGCTTTTCTTCTAGCCCTGCATGGCATGAATCAGCTGAGGGTCCCTGGGGGAGACAGGGTAAGTCCTACAGCGCTGTTAAATCATTCTCATCAAAAAATAGCTGGCTTAATAAATGATAGCGTTTCTCCCAGGCCACAGTGTTGGTGCTTTGCTGAGCTTATGGGGGTTTACAGGGAAAGGGGAGAGTGAGATGCCCTGGAGCTGGTGGCAGCTCTGCAGGCAGAGTCTTTAAACCCAGTCCTTAATCAGGGACAGACCACATGTCCGGGGATCTGCCCCTTCTCACATCAGGGTGGTGACACATCAAAGACACACTTCCTGAAGCAGCTGGGTACCAGAACACATCTGTTGGGAGCGAGGATGCTGGTGAGACTCTCCCTCTGGGAGATGGGGCGTATTGAGCTCAGCTGATTTATTTCTTCACTTACAAATACCCTTCCTGCCCCAAGTTTCCAAGGAAGAAGATCTTTCTAGGTGTTTGCCAGCCCTATTAGTTGTGCTGGGGTTACGTTTGTTTCCCTTGTTCTGCAGCTGCAGCCCTGGCTCCTGCAGCCTCCTCCAGCCAGGATGTGCAGGGGGCTCTGACTATGGGATAGAGACTTCTCCAGCTTGGCCTGGGGTGGGAGAAGCCACAGCTCTGATCTCAGGTTGTTGGGATTTGCTCCTGGGTGGGTCCCTTTAAAACCACTGGAGCTGGTGCTCGTGGAAACATCATCCTTTCCAAAGCAAACGCAAGCGGCTTATCCAGCCCTGCCATCCTGGCCCAGCATCCGTTCTGTCTCCTGGCTTTGAAACCGTGAGCTTTTGCAGATGGAGAGGTGGATGCTGGAGCCAGCAGGGTTTGGCAGGATTTCCACATTTTATGCTGGGCTGAGGTAAAAAATAAAGCAAGGAAACCTTAGAAACAAAATGCCCAGCCCATTCCTCTTCCATAGCTAGACCCCAGCGGTCAGGCAGCTCTGTGTCGCCTTGGCTGGGGCTCCCCTGGGCATGGACTCTTAAGCCTAGTTTATAGGATCCACAGTTGCCCATAGCCCCAGAATCTGGGTATCTGCTCAAATCTCAGCACCTCTGTCTTGCTGCAAGGTGGGTGCAGCAATGGGGTGCAGAGCACCTATGGGTGAGAAGCAGCCTGCAGCATAGACCTGGCCTCTCCTCTCACCACTGCCCAGGGAGGAGCAGTGCCTGGCCCTGCCTGCTGCTGCCCTTGGGCTGTTCTTGGGCTGTGCAGCTCTGATGTCAGGTAAGAAAACAAGCAGATAAGGCAGTCAGGATCCCAGCCGGTGCCAGAAAACACCCACCTCTTACAATAAAAACACCATCAAGTCATTTTTTTTTTCTTTTTAAAGATATACACAGAGATTACACTGACTTAACGAGGCAGTAAAACACTTCAATGGCTCCCCTTGCTAGCTATTAAAAACTCCCTTGGGCCTTCCCCTCCCCACGTGCAGCTTGGCTGGGGAAGGGCCTGTCCCCTGAGTGCTGCAGCCATTTAAGCAATTTATGATAGTTCCTGTGGGGAGGCACCGTGAAAATAACCTAATAACAGAAGGGAAGAGCCTAGTGTCCACGGTCAAAGGGGAGGTGACATCCAGCCCCTCTGCCCCTCACTGTGGCCTTTGGTCTGGCAGCCCTATAGCCCCATACAACCCCATGGGCTGGCTGGTGTGGGGTGTGTTGCTGTGGGGTGACCAGGGGAGTGGGTGCAGGGGCTAGATCCTGGCACTGTGACCATCGGGGCTGGGGCAGGGATGCTCCATGTTGTCCCTTGTACCATTCCCTTGTACCGTGTTGTCCCTTGTACACCCATGAGGTGCTGGGAGGAAAACTGTAATAGGGCTGCTTGGGGCTGCTCTAAAATGAACCCTCTGGGCTCTGCTTGAGGCTTGTCTCTGGCATCCACTGCTGAGATGAGCAGGTAAGAAGATCGGTCCAGATGAACCAAGTGTAACCTGGGGCTGACAATGTCTTGCCCGCTGGTTTCCCTGAGATGAGCACGGGCTGCATTACAGAGTGACCTGCGGGAAAACCAAACTCCTCAAGAGAAAGTGTTCAGCTACAGGGGTGCACTGAAGTGACCCAGTGGCACCAGTGGCAGTGCAGGGTTGTCCCATTCACCCCACGGTTCTCTAATTGCCAGAAGCACCGCTGCAGGCAGAGCCCTGGGCGTGAGCTGCCTGACCCATTGCAGGCGGTGTGGGGCAGAAGAGGCCAACAAATGGAACAGGAAGGGCTGGTCATGCCCCCAGACCCTGCTCTCAGCTTGCCCTGTTTTGGCTGTGGGGATGTTCTCCTGGGCGAGGCTGAAATGTTGGTGCTGGTTGGAGCCACGTGGTGATCCCCAGTGACAGCCCCGTGATGCCAAAACCACCTCCAGATCAGACAGCATTCAGTCCTGGCACTGGGGACCTGGCACCCAGGCTGGCCCCATCGTCCAGTTCCCCTTCTCTCCTGGTTTCATCCAGCCTGCTCCCTAAACCCTGCCCAGGACTCCTCTGTACCAGGTTAAACCAGGCCAATGGAGGGTTCCTGTGTCCTGGGTTTTCAGCTGGTTTCCAGTTTTTCCTTCCCATTGCCTCAGGATTACAGGTTTCCAAGGGCAGAATCTCCTACAGGTTTTGTGCAAAGAGGCAGCTGAGAAGGGAGAGATGTCCCGCAGTGTCTGTCTTCTAAGGAAGGGCATGCTTTCAGTGTGTGCTCAACCTCTGTTACACACTGGAGAAGCCACACCAGGCAGGGGATGCTCTGACTGCCCAGCATGGGAGCATTTCACGGGAACCTCCTGCCTCCCGTGGTACCACCCGAGTTCCCCCCTGAGTCTGCTCTTGGCTCAGCGGCTGAATGACCCAGAGGCTGTTGAACACAGGCACAAAGCTGGAGCACAAGCCAGGAGCAAGCTGAGCCTTTGGGAAATGCCTCCTGGGGCTGTTCCCTGCCTGGCCTTTGCTTTGGATACTGATCCTTTGGCTTTACAGCTTCCCAACCCTCCCTGAGAGTGAAAAACAAGCATGACTGCTCGGGGCCTCAGGGGTGTGACAAGGGATGGGTGACAAGGACAAGTTCTGGGCTGGGTTCCCTGCCCATGTCACCCTTTCATCCCAGCCAGGGTGCCAGGAGTCCCCTTCCTCCTCTCTTGGGTGGTAGGCAAGCCCCCTTGCCCATCATGGTCCCCAGTGTACCACCTTCTCCTTCCCATTCATGTGACCCATCACTTGGCAAGAGTCCCCCCCTTTCCCACCTCCCGTGTAGAGTGGGTCCTGGGTTCACCCTGCTCAGTGCCACCCCAGGGGTGACACCAGAAGCTGTGTGTGCACAGGAGATGTGTGTGCTCCTGTTGCCACCTCCTGCCCACCTTCAGTCCCCAGTGGGGAGGGCAATGAAAATCAGAATTGCTCTTTAGGGAATTAATCTTCTTTCACTGTCTTATCTCAGTCTGACCTAGAAGAACCCCCCTGAGTTGTTTTTGTCCCCTCTGCAGTGTGTTTAAAGGGAAAATTACAGTGAATATGTTGCAGAGAGGCTGTGGTAGACCAGGAGCAGACCTGCAGCAGGGAAAAGCAATGCAAATAGTGTCTGAACAGTTTTAGGTAGGATTTCCCATGCTGCCCTCTCCTGTGGACCCCCTGATCCCAGTGGCTGCAGAAAATTGCATCTGCTGTGGGCAGTAGAACAGAAACAGTAAAAGGTTAAAAGATGGCCCACACGACATCCTTGTCTCTAAATTG
>NW_009920285.1:0-5813 GCF_000696875.1 Nestor notabilis | reverse complement strand
ACCCAAACCATTCTATGATTCTGTGATTTTTCAGTGTTCTTTCTCTTAGGTCTTGCTGAACCCAGATAATTTCTGCTGCTGTATTTGGGGGTTTCAGAAAGTGGGAAAGCCTGAATTTGACTGTTGCTCTGACACAGAAATAGCTGGAGGGTTGAGAATACTGATGTAGAAATTCAAGAAATGGGAAGCTATTACCCCTGGAATAGCACCATTGGTCTTGTAATGTCAGGATGTTGTTAGAACATTAGGATATTTTAGTGTGGTGGTGATTCAGACTGGACAAGAGGGGGATAGTAATAATTTTCTGAAGAAAACAGAAACTGTTTGTGATTGAGAATAACATGGTTTGTTATCAGAGATTGATAGTGCTGCGACCTGTGTCTGTCAATATAGCTTCTGTGTTTCAGAAGCTGCATAAGTAATTTCCACCTTACAGAAGGACAGAGGCTGGGTTTATTTTTTATGCATGGAAATTTATATTTATGGTATTGTAAATCCAGAGGTATTGAGAGCAAGATTTTTACAAAGCTCAAGATACTGTTTTGAAGATCTACAGGCTGGAGACAGCTCAATTGCTAATGTAGGGTATGTCAGGAGTAAATGGGGTTGGGTGGATTGGAGCAGAGGGAGCTGGGAGAAACAGGGATTTCTTTTTGGGTGAGTATTTTGTTTGGTGGTCTTGTCTAGGTACTTCTGAAATGTCCTGTGGATTCTGATGGAACAAAAGACAGATACTTGTTGTCTTGTGCTTTCTTCATTTGTGTTGAAGGTCAGTCAATACACGCATCCACACATGGTGTGGGTTTATATTTTTGAGGGCATACTATGTTGATTATTCGTAGCTTATAGATAGTGTGAGGGGTTTGCATGTAGATGTGTTTGAAATTCTGTAGGTTTTAGAAGGTTCAGCTCCGAAGCCTAATTTGAATTCAGGCCTGCCTGCAGATTATCTCTAAACTAAATAGATTTAGAAGGCAATTTATCTAAACCATTAAATAATTCTTATGAGCCACTGATAGATCTCTTAAATCTAGTATAAATACTAGCCTGATACACTGGATTTGGTTACATATTCAGTGTTTTCTTACATGGTTTAACTTTATTACTGACTGCAGCACCATCTTCTATCATTACAACTTTTCTTCTGAAACTACAGTAGATCCACAAAAAAGGGCTGCCAGCATAAAGACACAAGTGAGGAAAAGACTGGATGAACTGGCCTGTAAAGAGAGTGTGGGCTTGCCTTGCTCTTGAGAGGGGAAGGTGGGAATAGTCAACCCCAAATAAATATGGGATGGGGGCTGGAGAAAGGAAAGGGTGAAAAGATGGAGACAGTGATGGTGCTCCAGGGGAAATCGTGCTGGTGGCTCTATCCAGGGAGATGGTTGAGCTGCCACTGCAGAAGGTGAGGCTACAAAAATCTACTGCGAGGAATTGAGTGGACTGCTGTTAGACCAGGCTTGTTCATTGCTTTGTGGCTCTTCAGTTATTAACAGCTTTCCTTAATTACAACACAATTTTCTTCAACTATAATGTGTTTTCAGTAAATTTTAAGTAGAAAGCGTAATAATTTACTTTTTCATAAGTACGAGGGATTCGCGAAGGTGATTGGGAGCCCAATTTTCATTTAGTTCTTTTCTGCTCCTCAAAATCATTCAAACTTTGAGAAGAGTTGAGTACGCTAGGGTGGTCAGATTTGTCTTAGGATGACATGGCTGCTGATTACTTTTTTTTTGTCTGAAAATTTTGTTCTTTGAGGTTTTTGCCTGTGGCTGTCACTGGACACAAGGGGATGTAGGCAGCGGGGCTCAGCTGTCTGAGGTCAGAGAGGAGGCTTTTTTCATGTACCATGCTGATTAATTTTCATCATTGGTTCATCCCATTCAAGTGAAGTGTTGTCACGGGATTTTCCTGAAAGAATAGCTGCTAATATGCAAGCAAAGGTGGCTCTGGCAAGCAGATGGGGTTCGTGCTGCTGGTAATAGAGAAGCAGAGTCTTGGAACAAAAACTCTGGTATGGCCCGAGTGTTGCCAGTAGTAATGAGAACTTGTGTATGTCATCCCTCCTGTGTTTAGTTTGGAAAACAGTGCACATTTTGCAAACTAACAGTAATGTTGCTGTTGATGATTTCTGATATTAAGAGCTTCACCTTTAAATTCACTTTCCTAGGCTGTTGAGCTGGTGTACTGGGTTTTTTTAATCTCATCTAAGCAGCATTTGATAGTTATGATGTGAAAGCATTACCATTTGATCTTGAGCAGATACCTTATACAACAACCTTCAACAAATTTTCATCCCAAATAAAGTTCCATTCACGCATTTTTTGTATTCAGGGAGTGAGTGTGAAATAGAGGAGATGGTGTGTGTTGTTTTTAAAAAGCTCATTATAGATCCAAAAGGCACGTAAAGGCAGATGTAACAGGCATTGACTTGAAATACTTCCTGTGATTAGATTTACCAGTACTTTTTCAGGTTTATTACTTGCCATGAACAGTCATTTTAACACATTCTAAGCTCAATCTCTATAAAAGTCAGGGTTTGATATCTACACAGTTAACTTAAAATTTCAAGTCTTGATATTTCTGCCTCAGCTATGACAGCCCTCTGTTTGCCAGCTTTTGAGAGGAGTTTTATGCAGCCACTGTGTGGCTCACCCAAACAAAGCCTAAATTTACCATCCCTCCTTGAAAGGATGTGTAAGGACCTCCTGGATAGGCATTGTGAATGCTGGCATAGTGTGTACTTAGTGTGTAGGAAAAGCATTTGAATGGCTGCTGTCTAGCCCCAAGAGAGCAGGAAGTTGGGGCTTCCAAGGCTGAATCTGAGTGAAAGGCAGTAGCACAACCTTACAAAAGGAGAACAGAGTGGTTCAGCCTGTGATTCTCCAGAAAAAGCAGGGAGAAAATTCAGAAGTGTAACGTGGGTCAGGTTTTAGCAAGGCTTTGGTATATTGGCAGACCAAAAACCAGTGGTTGAAGTGCAAAACCTGGGCAGAGGAGTTGTGGGCATATTTTAAATTTTGAAAAGCCTTAAAAGTGATTTTGCATATATATGTGTCTATATATATATGTGCATATCATATGTATAGTTATGTATGTGTATGTGTATAACTTTTTGAATAATTGGTTATTTAAAATGACAGTGAAGGTTTACTTCAAAGTATATTGTGAGAGTTTTTAATTTGAGGGGAATGCCTTAATATGGAATCGTTGCATTAACATATTAGGGAACTTTCTGTGTTTTTCTTCCTTCTCATATTGTTTTACACATACACACCACTCCCCTTCCTTTCTCTATTTTCAAAGAAATGAGGAAGAAATAAAGTGCAAGAATAACTGTGTTCAGGGAAACTGTCCAACCTCAAGTTTTGGATGCTTTGCCGTCCTTTTAATGTCACTTTTACCCATTACTTGGTTTCCTTTACATCCAGAGTTACTGACAGGTGTGTAGGGAGGCAGGACAACACTGAAAATGGCAAGGGGAAAGGAGGAGAGGATTGTATTTCACTTAACCTAAAGTTTTTTTTTAATGGAAAAAAAGCTTTTTTTAATGGAAGTGATAACAACTGTTTGAGCCTAGATTAGGAGAACTTGGGGATGTATTGGATTATTGAGCATGACGCAAGAAGCTGTTCACATTCCTTATATAGTTTTATTTTAGATACTTCATTCCTATATTATCTTGGCAAATAGATGTGCCAGTGGTGACTAACATGATATAAAGTAGTTTGAATTCTAGGAATAGAGTTGCCCGAGAGAGAAAACACCTAATGTCTTTGTGGAGGGCAATGACTCCTTCAGTACTCTTTAGAAAGGAATGTTGTTTGTCTATTTGAAGGGAGGGTAAGAAGAAAGAAAGAAGACATTTTGACCAATCAAGTGCTCATTCCAAAAAATATTTGATTTATTCACATAGCAGCTTTATCTTTTCTTTTTAGAAAAAGAAAAAAAGATCCTGTTCTAATCATGAGCTCCCAGGTTTGGCAGTGGCATGATGTCTTCACAATCTGCAGGGAAAAAGACATTGAACTATTTTTTTGAATGAAAAATGGTGACATTGTTAATTTATTATTATTTGAGGCCACTGCAGCTTCATAGTGGTTTTTATCCTCCTTTTTATTCCTCCAAGGATTCAGAAGACTTCTTAAAAAAAAAAAACAAAACAAAAAAAAAAAAATGTTTTCCATAAATTGAATGAGTGGTTTAGTACTTTATTTACACTGGTTTTTGCATGTCCATTTAATTTCATTATATGTTGTGCTTCTAGTGTGTTTTAATCCATTGAGCACAGGATGGTGAACTGGGAAAAAAAAAAAACAAAACAATCCAGTCTTGGAAGGAGTTTTTTTCCCCCAGCACTTACAGGTTTACAGAAAATTCATTAATGAAGTGTTGGTATGTCTGGCCTAGTGTTATTTTAAAACAGGTACGGTGAGAAAGCTGGGAACTGTGAATCTGTGTAGGATTTATAAGGGGACAAGAAAGGGCACCTGTGCTGCCACTACAAATTCTTGGCATTTTCTCAGTGTGGGCTAGAAACAGCGGATGAGTGGCTCGCTGAGGAGATCCAAAGGACTGAACTGCTGGCAGTTAATATGCATGTGGGGCAATACTGTTTGTAACCAGCATCTTAACAATATCTGAGAGGACATTTTCTGTAGGACAGACAACTGCAGCATGATCTGGTTTATTTGGTTTCGAAACAATCCGAGGGCACCTTGTGAGATGTGCCATTCCGTACGTGTGTTCTCCGAGCATGATTCTTGCTTGAGAGTGCCAATGAACTGTGCATTTGACCTCTAAGCACATGTAGGTTTCTGGTTTTATCTCTGTGCTGCAGCCTTTCTGCATTTCCCTAGCATTGCATCCCTGGCATGCAGGCAGGGCGGTCTGGCAGCCACTTACCTGCCACTGGAATCAGGACAAATTCCTGGTTATGCAAGGTTTATAACTGTAAGTAGTTTGGACCTCCTGCTGCCAACTGTGAAGATGTGAACTTGGGCCATTTTAAAAGCAAAACACTGGAGAGAGGCTTTACTTTGCTGTTAAAAGTCTTGAGTTGCATCTTGGTGCATGGAGGGAGAATTTTTTGAAAGCTGTAGTTCAGCTTAACTACATTGTCTGGTTCCTACATTCTGGGGCTTGCAGGGAAGTTGTACCCTGAAACGCATGGACTATGCTGTGAAACAGTGGTCTGCAGCTTCGTGAACAAGAATGTTCTGTAGAAACTAAAGTGACTGAAAAAACTGTAATTTTTAAAACAATATTTAATATAAATAATCAGTACAAGAGTTTTAACTGAAAATCAGTGTGGCATTGTCTAACAGTTCAGTTCTCACAGAGGCCATTGACTTGTCCTTCCTTTTAAATTATAGAATCACCTACACAGGTTACTGTTGGAAGGGACCTTAGGAACCTGTAGTACCATCCCCCTGCCGTGGGCATGGACAAATCAAGAAAACTCGGGAATTCTTGTCTAAACTTTGGTTTTATGTCCTGGTGCAGCTGATACAGCTGAACAGTAGGAAGTGTTGCGCTTGCAAGGACCGGCACTGAATGCCCACTTGGGGCTAGATGCGCCGTGGGGAACGCTGACTATTGAGTGCTGACTACCGATTTGAGCGGTGCCGTGCGCTCTGCAGTCTGAGCAGGAAATAGTACTACCCACGGGATGTTAGGGGGTCGCAGAGCGCGGTGCCACGTTAAGGTCCTGGGCAGGGGGGTCGGTGGCAGTGAGCAGCAGTAGGCGGGCAGGAGCGCTGCGAGCGCTCTCAGAGGCGACAGAGCGCGCCCCGTGAGGGCCGCCGGCAGGG
>NW_009920284.1:8988-15805 GCF_000696875.1 Nestor notabilis | reverse complement strand
ATTTTATTTTATTTTATTTTATTTTTAATGGCACAAAATTATCTTTTCTTCACACACCTAGGTGGACTGTCTTGCACACACCCCACTCTGGGGACCACCACTTCACTGCTTTAGCCTGTTTCATGTCACTTGTAGCAATGCTGGCAACCCTGGCAGTGACTGCAGAATTTGGGTTTGGTGGTCACATGAAATGGAGAGCCATGGGTCCCACATCCCTTTAGATATGTTTTCCTGAAAGGGCTTGCAGCCAGCTAACTCAGTGCAGATTTCATGGATCATTGTGCAAAGCATGATCCCTGTTCATGGTGGTGGAATTTATGTTACTTCAGTGACAGGACAGCCTCCTAGGCTCTTCTCCTCTGATGTCCTAGCTGATGTCCTAGCATTCATCTGCAGAACCACAGGTACACAAGGATCACAGCGTCATCTTGAGGACACTACTCTTCCTGTGTCAAGAACTGAAAACTCCTAGGGCATTATTGCTGTTTCCTAATTCAGATGAGCTAAACACACAGTTTCACAAAACTCTAAGCTCTCTATATAGCAATTAGCTCATCCCATTGCTTACAAATAGGCATTGCTTCCGCCTATTTGAGTTCTGCATCATGTGCATGTTCATCCTTACCTCTTGTTCTTCATTGCAGCCATAACTCCTGTTCTTTGTTCAATCTTTACTATTTTTGTGCTGCAATCTTAGAGACTGGTGGGGATGGCATTGACATTGGGGAGCATATTTTGACAGTAAATATGCTGGGAAGTTTCTAGGTACAGTTGTGTTGCCACCTCCCAATGGATTTTCATGTCACTGTCATGAGAATTCACAATAAGCTGCTGCTTGTCATCAAAAATGTCCTGGGTCCATCCAAAGAGGGAAGATTTGAAAGTGGACAGTCTTGGAAATTTTCACTTCCGTTTGAACAAGAGAATGAGAAGGACACTTGTCAAAAGGCATATAACTGGTGCAATTTAAAGATTTATAATGAAATAAGCAGTGAATAGCTCATCTTACACAGTTAAATGAACCATCTGTGAAACATTTCTGCTTCCTGGGATGAACTGTGGGAAGATCAGGGGAGGTCTCCCAGCCCTTGAGTGAACCAGCCTGTGCCCAGGCTCCAGGCTGTGTTAAATCACTGACTATAAAACATGGTCCCTCTCCCATCTCTCCCAAGGCAAGGGCAGTAGTATATGACATAAGTTATCCCCAAATGCAGGGTTTGGCCCCTGTCCTGCAGTCACCTGCACTGTTTAAGGGTGCAGCACACTCCCTGGAAGAGTTCCATCCTTTGCCAGCTAGCCTGGACATGGTTCAGTAGTAGCACAGAACTGTTCCCAGTAGGCGCTGTGGATGAATGACTCACTTTAGGGTGGAAAAGGATTTAGTTGTATGGATATGAGCAGGAGCCTACCACTTACCCACAAGGTCAGACAACAGATACTGTCCCATTTGATTTGCTGGTACAGATGTCACCTACAAGGTCTGGTTAACCCTAGAAGATTCAGAGAACATCTGTTGAGACTGGGGTAAAGCATGATTGCAAACTGATAGAGCAATTCTTTATGTTTAAAGCATGTAAGGATGCTTGTCCCACCTCAGTGTGTTTCTCCTCCCAGCTCTGTGCTTCATCCCCTACAAGTGAGGAGGCTTATTAATTATGCTATGGATGCTGAGTCAAAAACACTCCAACAGAAGTCAATGGAAATGTTCACATATTACAGCCAACCTAGAAGAAAACAAATGGGATCATCCAGCACACATCTCACCAATGCTTTCAGATATGGATTTTGCACCAAAAAGACATGTGAGGCTATATTCAATACAAATCAAGTAACAAAACCTTAGGTGCCTTTTGTTGGTTGAATCCACCTGGCCCAGCAAATATGCTCTCTTACGTATGCAGTATCACCTGGGCACCAAATGATTTATTGTCCCTCTGTTTTCATTTATAAAACTGACAAAGTCTGGGCTGATAAATGCTGATATATGTTAAATTCAACCAGCTTATGATAAAAGTTGCTTGCCAAGTGGCGACAGCTGGACACCTCAGTAAATACACCATGTACCTACCTTCACCCCTGAGGAATGTTAATTGCTATTTGATATAATAAAGCATGTTGAAGGTACAAAGGAAAGAGACAATGAGGTTAAACTCAACAGATACATAATTCTATCAACCATAGTGTCTATCACTTAAAATTTACTACCAAGTAACAAAACAGCTAATATACCTGCTTCAGCCAAGCCTGCCAGGGCAGTGATAACGGTTGGGTATAGATGTGGGATAATTATGATCATGATGCTTCCAGATTTACAGTATAACATTGTTGAGGTGTCATCCAGATGGCTATGGAAGGAAAAAAGCATCTTATAGGGAGGTGATGTCAGTACTGTGTTGTGCTATTATGTTCCTCTGCATATGTATGCACTGGCAGGCAGAGCACCAGCCAAAGGACGTAGTTTGAACCATGGTTCACAGACAGTGCATTCCCACCCCTGGTCCTGGATGTGCTCACTAAATCCAGGCACTGAACAGCTCCATCAGCCCTTGGTGCTCTTGAGTTTGGTCTGTGTTGCAGACACAAATACACTTAATACATACTGAAAGATGGCAGAAGTTTGAGCTTTCTCCTTGCCTTACCCCACATCTCACCCCAAATTTGCGCCTGACACAGGCTTTCCTCCAAACAGGTTTGATCTGGGGCAAGCTAGAGCATGTGAGCAGACTTGGGTCCATACTGGAGAGTCAAGGAAGCAATGGCAAGCAATGTGACTGGGAAAATGCACAGAGCCTGGGGTCACCAAAAGCCATTTCAAACCTGGTACAGAAATATGAAGAAGGGTTTGTGTTTAAGAAAGCCTGCCCATTTCTTCCCAAGGTTTCCACTGGGCTAATTAAAGACATTGCTTCTCTCACAAAATTTGCCCCATTTACAATACTGAATTTTTGTGCTTGAGCAACAAGACACTGGAAGCCTGCATTGTAATATAAAATAGTAACATAAAAACCTAATGCTGGCATTTGCAGCTCTGGAAAAGTTTCATAGCATGATTTATGGCCCTTCCTCACACTGAATAGTAGCTATTTTATGAATCAGTAGTTCTGTCAGAGCTCTAATACGAGGGCTGTCATTGATTTAAAGCAAGCCTTCGCATTACCAACCCATGGCAAGCTGGTTGCTGTGAGCAACCTGGGTGTTTTCAAGGGACTTGTTTAATTTGAATACTTTTTACTGGGCTGCAAAAGGACAAAGAACTGTAGGCTGGAATAACATATAAACATCTTGTTTGTAAGGACAGGATGTGGTAAAAAGCAAAGTATTTCAGAGGTGGTAGGGAAGGCACCTAGTTGCCTAAATCTTAATTCCCAGGGCCATCTTAGATGTCTAAGATATCCAAGACATCCACAGATGGCTAGCAAAGATAACACAGGTCATATGGGAGGCTGCCCCACTGCACAACAGCAACTGGAGACCAGACAGGATATCCCAAAGAAGCCCACACAGCACCTACATTAGGGCAACTGAATCTCACGCTATCCATCCTGCATTCTCAAGTGTTGCCATGTTCTTGCTCAGGCAGATTGCTGTTCCAAAGAGCTGCCCTCTTCCCCTTGCAAGGGCACAAATTGATGCCAGAGTCCTGGCAGTCAGGAGGGATTCAGTGAGTACTGGGTGGGGGAAATGCTGTTCAGCCAGGAGACAGACCATGCTAACCCCTGCTGAAAAGTCCTCCAGAGCACAGTGGCTTGGCCCAGGAGTATTCATTTACCCTCTGGAGTGGTCCTGTCTGCAGTTCATTTAATAAAAGGTTCTTGTGTGGTTTCCTTCTAGTGATGCTGTGCAGAGGGTAAATGTGCTCCACATCTGTAGGAAGGGACGAACCTGCGTTAGACCCTGCTGGACTTCACTGGAGAAACTGTGTTGAATCCTGGGAACAGATGTCACATCCTTTCTCCATTGCCAGACTTCAGTACCAAGAAGATTTTTTGTTTTCCTGTTTCAAAGTTTGAGAAAAACATGACATTTCCAAGTAACGAGGAATACCTTCCTCTTCGGAGCTGCAGGTGTTGCCTTTTTGGGGAAAATATAATTATATTTTTAAAAGAAAATATTTTCAAAGTGATAGGAGAGCAGATGCAACCCAACATATACAGCCCAACACACTTCGGCAAAGACAGAGAGGGGAACTAACCTGCCAGTGTAACTCACTGCCTCACAAATCCACCACTGTCAAGAGACAGGAGCTAGCAGCATGGTTAGTCCTGCCCAAAATGGAAAGAAAGAGAGCGCAGTCTTAACAGACCTGGCATGCCAGTAGGAACAGCTAAAGGGAAAAAATCAAATATATGTGTCCTTCTGTGTTTAAATAGTATCTGCAGATAACTGTTGGACATTACATGAGAGCAGAAGGTTACAGATGTCATTTTGTCGTGACTAGAGAAACAAGTCTTCTGGCATCTAAATTTTCAGCTTAGTTTTCTTCTCCCTCTGAAGTTTAGAAGCAAACTTATGACTGTACACTAATACATATGCTACTATTGAAGTCCTGAAAGTTTGAAGGTATTTTATTTATGAAAATAAATAAAAGAAAATAAGAAAAAAGAAAAACCACCTTCAAATTCTGTGTTCAGGGCTACTCTAATTTGATCATCTCCCCAGGCTGTTATGAGTTGAAAATCCTGATCTATAGCTTGTTTATAATGTTTGTGGGATTTGCAGAAGTGTACCATTTAGCACATAACACACCTGGAATGATTATTGCACTGGACATGAGGTGATACATACCTTCAGCTTTATGGAGATGTTCCACTGTAACAAGTTGTATATTTCACCCGTTGAAAGTGTTTTTAACTGCATATCACTGACAGTATATGATTTGCTTGTCTGTCAGCATCTGGCAATATAAACATTGATAATAAGCTAACAAGTGTTTTTATTCTTCACCGCTCTTTTGGTTAATAATAAGCCAGTCTGGATCACGATTGTGTAGAGAAGACCTCAAGGCTTCAAACCCCTAAACTGAAGTGATAGTCACAGAGTTTGCAAGAGAGATGAGAAAGGGATAAAGGAATGCAAAGAAATTACAGGGTATGATTTGTTTTCTGCTTGCAATATTTATAATTGTCATTCATCTATTTTCAAGAAGCTGCCTCAATTCATGCCTAGTCCAGACCTATTCTCTTACGCCCTTCCCATCTCATGTCACCTAACCTTACTCCTGAGGTTCTGTACATGTTTCATAGAATAGAATCAAGGAATGGTTTGAGTTGGAAGGGACCTTAAAGATCATCTAGTTCTAACCCCCCTGCCATGGGCAAGGGTACCTTCTACTTAGACCAGGTTGCTCAAAGCCCCATCCAAGCCCCATGGAGAAGAGGTGTTGCTCATCTCTGAGACTCCACTTCCTAGCAGGTGTTGGTCTGTCCTGTTTGGGACACTGGCTTCACCAGGAGACCACTGAAACCTAATGTCCCTGTCTACTGCTTATGAAGTGGTTTAGAACAACTAGCTCAGATGGAGAAGTGCAAAATGGATATGTTGAGGAACATGAGGACATAGAAACAGCTGCACGCATCAGGCTGAAGATCTCTCCTGTTGGGTATCCACTACCCAGCAGAGGCCTAGAGAAGATGCCTAGAGAAGAAAAAATGAACATAACTACTTAGGGATATCCCAGGACGCTTTCTCTGGTGTAGGAACTTCCTTGGCTGTACTAAGATGCTTCTTCACTACTGTTTCTTCTGGGTATACCTGCTGTTAGGTAAGATAAATGCCATGTTAAATTATTTCTGCTGCTGAAAACATCTGTGCAAGGGGCAGAGCACTGGCTGCAGACATGGATCAGGTGCTTCTCAGGCAGCACAGATTTTGGGTCAGCAGTCCCATTTACCCAGAGAGTATTTTAGCTCCAGCCCTGCTCTAGTAACAGGTGATTTTTGTGTCCCAGAACAGACTCTGGGTCAGCCATTATTTTTGTATGAATAAAACTTCCTTTTTCAGCCTTGTTCTTTATTTAGAGTTAGAACAAAAAATTTCCATCCCTTCTTTGAGATTTTTATCTCCCTGCTGTCACTGAATGCTTTACAGACTATTTGCCTATAATACCTCCAGGGTGACCTTCCTGTCACCTTCAAACAGGTTCCCACTTAGTCACACCTCCTATCCCCACCAGTGACAGCTTCAGCTCAGGCAGCCCTAAGCTGCTCATCCTAATGACCTGAACTGAGACTTTTGACCCACTCATCAGCTGCGGCCTTGACCCCACTGTTACTAACATTAGAAACTTCCTAAAAGAGTGTCTTCAAATTCATGCATCCGGGTGCAGTCTTTGCTCTTCTGTACTCACAAAACACTTTGCAACACACGTCTATAATCACCGATTACAGTTGCATGCAACTTGCAAAACTTGTGTTTATACGTGGGGAAAGAAAAAAGCCTTGATAGTCTGGAAAATTAAATTTGTCAGCCTTAAAGCAAGCACCTTTTTTTTGCCCATAAATGCAAAGCTCACTTTGCTGTCCTAGCCATTGAAAGTTCTATGGAAGCAGGGTGACTTTGAGCATGGAGATACGCAACCAAGTAGTTCCCAGCATCACTGTTGATTCAGGCAATGAGGGACTACCTTCCTAGTGATCACTAACCCCAGCCATGCTAGAAGCCATACAGATATGGTCCTGGTAGTCCCTGTCAAACAGGAAACTATTCACTGGTGATTTAAAAGGTCTGCCTTCCTATCTGGGATGGTGGAGAGAGTTTCTCACTGATGGATACACTATTTCATCAGGCAAGGCACCAGTACGAGAGGCAGAGGCTGTGG
>NW_009920284.1:0-8957 GCF_000696875.1 Nestor notabilis | reverse complement strand
GGGAAAGAGACTATGCTACACCTGAAGGAGAGCACTAGAGCCTTCTGCTTGCTGCCTACTGTGTGACTGCAAGGAAACATCTATAGGTGAGAAGTAAAGGCTCAGACCACTCTTCATCCCTAGGCCTTGGGATGATAGTGCATCCCAGAGGCAAGAAGCACAAGACCTGACCTGGTCAACTGCAGCAGGCTCCTCGCCCAGGCTTTTTCTGCTTGGGAAAAACCCACCCACCCAATCAACCACCACCAACAAAAATACTCTCTTCAAGGAAGCCTGGGAGCAAAGGCTGATGCATCAACTTGCTCTAAGGCCATCTTTCCAATGCAGAATGGACTTGTGCTTGGTCCTTGTGCATGTCAGACAGTGTTTCTCATGTCCACACAGAGGAGCTGCAGAGAAGTTTATGGAATGAGACCTTCTCCTCTGTGCCTAGCCACACAGATACTGCAGATACCAGTGCTGAGGGGTTGGCATAATGGTCTTTGGGAGGAAGCCAGGTTCCTTGGTGACTTTAGACAACCTGTGAACTTCTGTATTGTTTCCTGAGGCAAGAAACAGTTCTTTCTTCCCCAGCCCTGTAGACAGAAATGCTCTTTGCTTTCCTCTAGCTGAGACACCCTAAAGGCTGCGTGTAGCCCACATCTATCCCCTCCTGCCAGGGCCACATGGGTGAGCCTGTGCTTTGAGATGTGCAGTGGCTGCCTGGCTGCTGCAGAAGGACACAAGTGGGACCAAGAAGGAGGCACAGAGCATGTATTCCCTGATTTCTGTCATTCCATAAGGCAGCAGCATTTCCTAGAGGAGTTCACTCCTGGCACAGTGGAAACACCCACTGCACTTACGCTGTACACTGGGAATACACAGAGCAATGCAGGGGACATGGGCCAGAGGGACCTTGTGCCACAGCCTGGTTTGATTGGTGTGGCTGAGGTGGGAAGCAGCACATGGTGCAGGTGAAAGCCTCTGGATGGCAAGAGGGAGAACGGGCACTTCTGCTTTGCTGAATACTAATTTGGAACCCTCTTGCCCTTGGGGTCTCAGAGCATCTAAGTCTACCTCAATAAAAAGGGCAGGAGGAGCCATAGGGTACAAGGAAATCATAGGGGTCTTTCTGGTGTGGCCTCACCTCCAGAGGAGATTATTTCCTTCAACGTCCCTTCCATTGCTCCCACTTGAATCCCACAAGGGCACGAGAGCCCTGGAGGCTGCTGGCCCCATGGCTCTGGAAGGGAAGGAAATCCTTGGAGCTGTTTCCATGCCCACCCAGAGCTAATGCTTCATCTCGGGAAAAGTGTTAAATCCATCTAGGCTTTGAAAACACAGTGATATCAAATCTGAATTTGAAACAATTTATGCACAGACCATCATAGCATTTTAATAGGGAAAAAACACACAGTCATTTCAAGCTTGAAAAGTCTAAGTAGTATGGCTTCGAATAAATGGCTGATACGTTATTTGTTTATTGGGCAATCTACTTTTTTATACTGTTTGTCAGGCTATATAACTTTAGGTGAAAGCTTTTTAGAATGCTGCGCCTGCCAGAAGAACTTCCTTTATATACAGGTTTCTATTCCAATGTGCGTAGAAAATAGACTACTAATTGCCTTCTTACCCCCTTTTGCACTGTTAACCAGAACCTGGCTACTCCATAAATTAGACAACCATATTAATGGTGCTGCTGCACGAATGAGTTGAGCACTAAAGTAGTTGATTTCATTTGAGGTTCACAAGAGGATCATTTAGTTTAAGAGGCTGATTTTGGCAACCATAGCACTCATTTATTCAATTTGAGGTTTCCTAACCACAGTGGGTGTGAGGGGGTGTGTTCTCTTCATAGGCTTGAGGCAGGTGATTTCCTTCCCCTAAGCTGCTGTCTGCCTTGGACTACTCTGGGTCTTTGGACTGTGCATTCCTCCAAGAGAAGGTCATCTCCTAGGCTGAGCTGATGTTGGGACCACATGGCCCTGATGGCTGTGGAGCTTCTGAAAACTTCTTTACTGAACTATGATGTCTCACTGTAATTTCAGCTGCTATGATGAAATTACTCTCACCAAGGTTTCTGTAACACCATGTAGATTTTATTGGCTGTGAAAACTTGTAGGTGCAATATAGGAGAGGAATCCTAAATCAAAAGATCTAATGGTCATGCCTGGCTAGAAAGCCAGTGGCGAGGTGTTGCTCTGTTGAAGCCCACCAAGTGGTATTTCAAAGGTTAAAACCCAGTGGAGCTTCTCACTGCCGGCTCAAGTGTTAATCTGTTCCGTGGCAGTGCAGACACAGCCTGTGTCAAAAGCCAGGGAAAGACAGCCCAAGCCTTTTACAAATTCAAATGAACTAAAGGTAGTCAGACTGAAATTTCTTCTTCCTTCTGTCTTTCCATATTACTCCAGCTCCACTGTTTTACAATTCCCTGCAAGCACTTCTGGTCTCACCATGCACCCTTGGGCTCTCTACCCGCTCACTAAGCACCAAGAGTCCAGGTACTCTTCCAAGGACCAAATGCCCAGTGCATTCCTTACCAGCTGGGAGAGACTCTTCCCATTTGACTTTCATTCAATGGACAAGACCAATTAGTCTTCTAAATCACACGGAGTGTTTTCTGACTGCTGCTTTTTAAAGCCTCCTGTTATTCCTAGAGCTTGGACCAAACACTAAGTTAATGATTACTGGGTGGAGTTTCACTGGTTATTTTGAGAAGATGGCCTTTTCCAGCCTTCTGGACACCTGAGGCAGAACATTTAATCAATGTCTTTGTCCTTGTCAGCTGATGCATTAAATCAGGTACATAAAATCATTTCAAGCTCTGACAGTGTATGTTCCAGTGTACAGGTAGGGAGCAATAAAAACCAAGGCATCATTAAGAGAATTAAAATCTAGTCAAGCTTTCACTTAAATGTGCGGATTTATACCCATTAAATGCATACTATCATTGCACCACAAAGATCTTGATCTTCTGGTTTAAACCACGGCTTTTCAAACTTAAGCTGGGCTTAACTTGCAAGCATTATACATACATAAATACATAAAAGGAAATAGTATAAAAAGACAAGGAAATAAATACATAAATAAAGGAATGGGAAATGCTAGAATTAAGATTACGATGGAGAAAGAGAAAGTGAAAGAGAAAGCAAGCGAAAGGGAAAGTGAGAGAAGGCAAGGCAAGTGCAAGGCAAGGCAAGGGGCAAGAAAGGCAAGCAGAGGTGTGTTGCAGCTAAGTGGAAATACTCGAGGTTACACGGATCCTTAGCATGACTAAGTTGCACTTGAAACATTATATTACGAATGAAAAAGCAACTTAATAGACGTTATACTGCACAGTAAATATTCAAATTATTTTGCGTACACAAGGAAAACTTCATTGCAGCTAAGCAAATTAGCAATCAGTATTATTTAGTTGTTTCTGCTTACCCTTGTGTTTGTGAATTATTTGTGAGAAAATACTGGTTTCTTTTCCTTTATTTTTTTTTAAATATGAGTGGTCCTAAAGTTTTTAAAGGGCAGATTTTAAAGGAATATTTATTTAAATATTTAGGATTCAATCTGTGTTAATAACTGATTGGACATATAAGATATAGACACATATCTCTTGCCTTGATGCATGAACCTAAGAGTTAGACCCAAGAGTTAGACGCATTGCAGTATTTTTCACAGATAAGCAAATAAGAGCAAGGACGTTGACTGAACAGCTTCAATTGATGTCACTGTCTACATACTCTATAAGACAGTATTTTTTCGCCCGCTCTCCTCCCATTGCTTCCTAGGAATCTTATTTACAACATGCTATAGACAAAGCCTAGTTAATGCAACTCTGCTTGTGTTCTACTTTGCCTCCTGAGGTCCTTGAGTCAGAGATTTATTAACTGGATATTTATTACCTCTGTGCTCAGAGGACAGGGGTGTGTGTTTCCTCGAGGGCCCCTTCCCAGAAGCTCCTTCTGTGGACTCTGGGAGGTTCACGGCACCTCCAGGGCTGACGTGGTATTAGTTTATAGAGGGAAGAAATCTGGTGCCCTGATTTTCAAATGGATTTCAATAATCATTTAACTACGTAAACACCTTCTGAAATCCACGTTACATCAGCTGGGATTAAGTTAAAAAGTATCACTAAGTCTCAATGCCCAGTCGAAGTGCTCAGAAGTGCTACTGGACCCACCAGCTCAGAAAAAGCCTGTGTGGACTGTGCTGGAGGGGGTCAAAACACCTCCAGAGCCCAGGTCTTGTGGCACTGAGTGTTCACAACCAGACTCCCCCAAAACTTCCCCTTCTCCTGAGAGTACCTTAAACATCTGCAGACCAGTCACCCAGGATAGAAAAGCGCTTTCTGGGGAGTTCAACCCAGAGATTCATCAAGGTTACGATACCTGCTGGAGTACCCAGCAGCACAGCCCAGTTCCTGCTTCCCACCTGGGCAGAGGGCTGGTGAGAGCACACCTTCCTTCTGTCCTGGCTCTTATACCCATGTTTCTTCCTGGGGGCAGGGACAGGGAAGGCAAAAATGTCAGGCTGGTGTATTCCTGGGTCTCACCCAGAGCTGAGCTGGGAGCACACACAAACCTAGACCTTCAGATGTTCTCCTCTGAAGGGTGAGCATCTTATGAGTCCTCTGCATAAACCACTTTCCTTCTCCAAACTGCCCAGGGCTGAAGGACAGAGTATTAGGAACATCTCCCAGCTTTTCAGCTCCTGGGCTTGATATCATGTCTGTAACGCAGTGAGCTCTCACTCAGTCCTGAAGCACAGGGCAGAGCTCAGCTCATTGTAGAAAGAAGTTGTAAAGCACTTTGCTAAATTTTAAGATGTATCTGTGGGGCCTGTGTGATGTGCAGCAGTTCAGAGTTTGGCTAAATGAAGGCAGCTTTGCACAGAGAGATTGGTCTGGAGGAATATTACTGTGGGACAATATCCCAGCAGGACTTCTAACATACTTAAATCCAGAAAAGAAACACAGCAGCAAAGAAAACAGAGCAGGAAAATTCTGTATAGGGTTGCTGCCTCGCGATGTCGGCTACTGCAGTCCTCTACCCCAGCCTGGGATTGTCACACATCTGTTGCTTTTGTTTTCAGAGACCAGCAACTCCATGCAGCCAGCTCCAGTGCTTCACCACTTCCCAGCTTCACTTTCATACCAGTCCAAACAACTGTAAGGAAAGTTTCCCCACACATCGGGTGAGAGGTGGAGATACAGAATGGAAAATTTTGGCCCAAATGGCTGAAGTCCGACAAAGTTACACTGGACAAACAGGAGGGGAGTGCTATGGTGAGAACTGCCAGGTGCCACCTGTGTGGCCAGAGGCACTGGCTAAGCCCGAAACACACCCTGCCATAAAAAGCCTGGGGTCTAGAGGAGAAGTCAGGCAGAAATGGGAATTCTCTCTGGTTCATAGCTCTGCCTCGAGTTCCTCTTCATAACTATCTGAATTTTTGGTGATGGTGGGTTTTGTTTGGTTTTTTTCTCCCCCTACTCCTATCTGGTATAAAAAACATGAAGTGGAAAATAGGAAGTTGTGTGGAGTAGGCAACATATGAAATTGCTGTGTTTTCAGTGGAAAAGTTTGTGGTATTTTAAAGTAATTCACCACCTCTTCTTCCAAGCAACGAAATTATAATTCCCTGGTGACAGGCAATATTCCTACCAGAAAATTAAATTATGAGTATGAGAGGCAATGAGAAGAAAATTAAAAGGTATAAAAGAGAAAGCGTAAAATGATACTACTCATATAAGATCCTCTCCTACTCTCAGCCTTTTCCAAGGCAATTTTCCTGTATATTTCCTGGACAAGGTCTTGTTCAAAATGGCTTACATAAACGTGTCTTCCTGCAGTTCAAGATGTGGCCCACACCTACGGTGTGAAGAAGCTGATGCATGATGGGAAGAGCAAACTCAAGTTGCCATGTGTGAATGCAGAATTGCTCAGAGACCAAGAAAGCTTCTTGACAAGAAACCAAAGCTGGTGAACCAGTGTTACTTTAAGGCAGGTGGAACAGTTCATGCTCTCGATTTTATCGTTAGTGCTAAGAAGGAAAGACAGCTTTGTTTTCACATGGTTATTGATTATTAACTAGCTTTGTGAAAGGTTACCTTTCTGCTAGATACAGCCAGAGGGGGGTGGTGGAGTCGTGTTAAAAATCAATCCCTGGGAAAGCTCTGTTTCCCAGTCAACTTCTCCTTCTCCCACTGCCAGCCCTTGCCATGGATACAGTTTCCACGTGTTGGTTTCAGCACAGCTGGGAGAGAAAAAGAGATTATTTTGAATACGTTCAACTCAGCTTCAGTACTTCTTTTCTGTGTAAATGCAGATTGCAGAAACATGGTTGAGAACTGAGAAGTCATTAAATATTATGCAGGTATAGAAAATCAAACCACCTTGCTATAACAGTGTGACTCAACTATACTCATTACTTTATACTCTAGTTAGTATGTCAGGGAGATGGGAGGAATGATTAAACTACCACTGGTCATAACAAGAAAGGAAACAAATTTAATAGGGGATCACAAATTATTTGCATCAAAAGGCAAACAAAATGATCCTGTCACCCTTCAAAGGGAAGAAAATAATGCAGTGTCCAGGTGGTTTTTGCATTTCACTGATCTCAGCAACCTGCAGTGATGTCTGTCAGACACTGCTGGAGAAGAGGTGGATAAGACTTTCAAAATACGGTGCTCACATTAAGCTCCTAAATTAACCATCTAAAGGTAACATCATTGAAAAAGACATTGAATATCAAGAGGCATGTTGTATACGTTGGTATACATTTTAAAACCACATACATAAGACATCAGGTGTATGGCTTGGCTTTGCAAACCCCTGGGTTCCCAGAGGCGTATTGTATTGTAAAGTTTTAGGCACCATATAACTCAGAACAAGAGTTAACCATGCAAGCAACCTCTTTACCGTCAGGCAAACACCAAGCTACCTGAATATGATCAGATCTCAACGAGTCCTTAAAACATACTTGAATCTAAGATGGTAACCCAAGTATTGTAGTGTGGTTATTGTGTGATCGTACTGTAGGACAGCAACAGCTGAGTACTTGAAACATTTGTTACTGGTGCTTGAATATATGAATTCCTGTGCTTGTGTTGAGGGTAATTACAACCAGCCTGTTCTACTTAACATTACTGCTATCACCATCATCCTTCAATTACTGATACAGACCCATAGATTCATTTTTGTTTAATCTCTTGGAACAACAAACTTGTTATAAGGCTTTACCTTCTAAGAAGATTCTCACATCTTTAATGAGAGCATTGAGTAGCCCTGAAAAGTCCCATCAAAGGAGTAAGTGCTGTTAGAGGAAACAATATGGATCTACTGGGGTTGTTCTCAGCATGAACTACGACTATGTTAATGGTTGTGGGACCGTGCTCATCAATCAGACACAACACAGAGCTGGAAGTGTGTACTTCCCATCTCCACGTATGAAACTGGGTGATCTAAATATGGTAGCCATAAATATCCCCAGGATCTCTGAGGACTTCTACAGTCCATAGAGACTTCCTACTGCAGCATATATCCAGACAGATTTAAGGGTACGGAGAAACTACCCAACCCATTGTTAACTTGTTCTGGTGCACAACATGTCCCTTACCTTTCTTGTTTCAATGGTTAAATATGTGTTGTACATTTATCAGTGGGAATAAACACATTTATATCAACCATCTTTTCTTTGCATGGTCACCTATAGACTGAGGATGGCCCAGTTTCTTGTCACCTTGAGCCTGTCAAAACCAGGACAGGGGAAGTCCTCAGCCGAGAGATTACAATGTGTGTGCAGGAGTCCCTGGGTTCACTATTCAAAGTGTTCAAGTGCCACTGGCCTCACAGGGTCCACATATAAGCTAGAGAGGCAATGCTACATGTTTTCATTTCTTACATCATGCCTACCCATCTCAAGGCTCTTCTAGGTGAAGAATCAGGACTGATTAAATGCAGGCAGGTACAAGGGCAGCAAAGGCCAGCAATGCTAAGGCATAGCAGCAGTGAATATGGGGAACCATTTGCCAGAAGCTGATGGGAGGCAAAGGTTTACATAAGGTTTCAGGGGAGACTTCAGATGTGGGAGAATCAACTGAGGACTGTAACAGTCACATGGGCTAAGAAATCCCTGGAGTAGAAAATTCTAGGAGTCTGGGAGAAGATCTGGATGGGGCGTCTCATATGCATGCCTGCTGCAGCTGCCCAAGGTGATGTGTATGGACACCATTTAGGAAGGAGTATGGGGTAGCTGGACCTTTGCCTAGAGTCAACACAGCAGTGTCTGCAGAGCCCCAGTCTTCCCACCACTCCCACCTGCCTCTTCCATCATCCATTTTCCACTGGGGTGGGACCTACTCAGAGCTGAGAGGCTTCTTCTGGGAACCCCCAGGTGTGGAGGGGCTCTGCAGCCAGATCTCGGTGGCTGCATCCCAGGCCGAGGCACCACGGTGGGGACTGGCCGGGGTCACCATGCCGGGATACCCAGCGGGGCCCTTTTCCTGCACTGCAGCTCGCCGCCTTGTTGTTAGCACGGCAAAGCGTGCCCTTATCGTGGGCTCACGCAGGCAGAATGAAAGAGAATTAGCTCTAAATTATACAAAATTCATTTGCTTTGGAGGGGGAAGTGTTTGCTTTATTTAGAGACGTTCGTTACAGAGAGAGGACCGCATTAAGACACCGAGTAATGGTCCTCCCTGGAGATGAATCAATTTGCTCTGGATTTTATGGCCTCACGCTTGTTTGTCCGCGCCGGTTCCCCGTGGAAAACTCGGGGCTGTAAATGCTGCGGGGAGCAGATCTCTGGAGAAGGGGTGCTGCGCTAGGGTCCGTGCCCGAGGATTCTCCGGATCAAAGGACACCCGTGCCAGCCAGACACCCCGGGCAGGCATTGCAGACATGTATGGGGGTGCTGAGCAGGGGGAGCACGGCTAAGGGAGCTCGTCTGGCTCAGCGCACACCCCCTCGGACACACACCGGCTG
>NW_009920283.1:0-6553 GCF_000696875.1 Nestor notabilis | reverse complement strand
AATATATATATATAAAAAGAAACTATTTGGACAGACTGAGTAGTTTTCAACACTTGCATCTAATTAAGATGATCTACATGAGCTGGTGGCTTCTGGGTCATTCAGAAAAAGGTAGATATTCTAAAATGCAACGAAGTAGAAATTTCTTGATGGCTCTCTCCTTTCCAGTGCAAGCCTGACCTTCTTTTGGCAGGTAGGACTTTTCCATGTTTCTAGGAGCTGTTTGGCCTAGAGCTAGCAAGTTGAGCCTCTCTACTCAGATCCACCACTAACAATCCCTTGTGGATATCTTTGTGATGGCATTCATTTTAAACATGAATGCATGGCAATTACATACACCTTGAGACTGTACGTAGCTCATCCAACGTCCATGACTGCCTGGTTGCCTGGGACTGGATATTATAATCTAGAAATTTCTTTTCTGTAGCAAAACTTTGTGCTGTTGCCTCCTTCATTTATGAGGAAATGGCAAAATTTGGATGATGGCATATAAAGCCCCATCCACACCATGTGCCAAATCCCTTGTATGAACAAGGGAATAGGAATTGGTATATAGGAACTGGTGGCACTCAGTAATTTGCAGGAAAGCTCTACTCGGTCTCCCTAAATTTAATAATTCAAGTGTCTGGAGATTTTACTGTGTATTTTTGTGAGATGAGCTTTCATTTAAAATGTAGAATCTGGGAGGAAAAGCAAATTCTGAAGGAATCTTGTCTAAACCCAAGTATTAGATTTCCAAAAATATATCCCTGGAAAATAATCCTTTTAGATCTTATAGGAATCCTTCCATCCCCAAATCCAGTGTCTTAATATAAAACCAATGAATGTTTTGTAATGTGTAGTCCTCTGAACCCATTAAAAGTATGACAATAAGCTTTTTCTCCTCCTACTCTTCACTTCATCCTCTGCTAACAATGGCTGCAGAGGAGACCAACTAATGAGGATGCTTTCTGTCTTTAGCAGGTGTTTAATCCTTATATGCTGTAGTGAAACAAATGATCCCTTTGCAAAGACCATAAAATGAACTTCCTAATATCCCCAGTAGACAGAGCAATGCCAGTAGAAATCTGGAAGTGAAACACTGGAGATTTCTGCTAGATTGTATCACAACTGAAGAGTTTCACTCAGGACACTGAATTTTCTGTGACCTGGTGATGAGTCAGAGCCATTTCGTATGTGGGTTGTTTTTTGTTTTGTTTTGTTTTGTTTTGTTTTGACTAGAAGTGTTTGCTTCCATAAAGCTTATGGAGATCTTCCAGGTATCTAAAACTCAGTAAGTGAAAGAGTAGCAGTCTGCAATGCCATTTCCGCTCCTGACTCAGGGTAAACTCAGTAAGGTTTAAGGCAGCTGGATCTGAAGAAGCAATGAAAGATGACATCAGTATATATATTTTTTTTTTTTTTAATCTGTAAAGGAAAACACACTTTTCTTAAGACAGTCTTATGGGCTTCTTAAATGACTTGATCTTCAGTCTCAGGTGATCTAGGATGACATCATGGTGACACACCTATAAACTTCAGCAGAACTTCACCAGGTGCCTGAACATTGGGTGGAAAGTACATAGCACATCTGGCCTGCAGAAAGCAAGGCAGTGATTTGAATCAAATTTTAAGAACATCAGTTTATGGATTTCACTCTTACGAAGCTACGCAGGGGAAGAGTTCCAGAGATAATAGAAAGAACTGTTGTAATAGAAAGAACATACAAACTCCCTGCACCCAAGTCAAACTCTCACATTTCTTCTAGTTACTTTGTTTTGACAGTGCCTTTTGGGCAGGAACCTCTGTACACCATATTGTTGCAACATGTGTTTGAAGATTTTTTCCCCCAGCATGACATCAGTCTATGGGCTTGCTGAACTGTTACTAGATAGGAGTTACTGTTTCTGGAACATATACTAAGCACTGGTCATATGCCATTAAGTACTGAGAGGTAATTAAGAAATCTGAAAACTGGACAGTAACCATAAGGAATTCACTGTTACTCAACCTTATGCATTTAATCAGAAATACCAGCCCGAATCAAGGAGAGGTAACTTTATCACATTTAAAGACTGCCATCATATGAAATTAACAGAGCTAGATTTTTACCAATTAAATTTATCTAAAATATTGGAACATCCTGTATCTGAGAAATATCTCACTTATGGAAATTGACTCAACTTCGTAGTAAACCCTGGAATTTTATGCCAAGGTTCCACTTGTACAAGTTGTAAATTCCTGAAAACCACATTTTTATAATAAAAGTGCTAATTAAATCCCTAGTTTTAGTTGTACTATTAAACATCCATCTAAGACAATGAAGAATATGAAATGAAGAGCATTAGGCTGTTCTTATAGGATATGCTGTGCTTTAAAATGTATTTTATTGATCCTAAAATTACAAGATCAATTACTGACATTTTCTTGAGGATCAATCTTGGATTATATGGCAAAATGAAGAAAAGGTTTTCATATGTACTATGTCCAAAAGCAGAAACAGATTGCCATACTCATGTGAACATTCAGAAACCTTTTCTGATGATTAAACAGTATGTCTGAAATATATCTAAGTTATACCAGCCACCATAGCGCTTTTTGGTGAACCAAAGAAGTCCTACAGTGAAATCAAACTTTTGAGTAAAATCTGTACTACTTTAATACAATTTCCTTCTAACATCCTTTTCCCCCTGTTTTTAGATTCACATATATTCTGTCTGTCAATTACAATGAAAAGTATAAGTAACAGATTTAAGCAAGAATGTTTGAGTGTGAAAATAATTCATGTGAATTGTTAATAGGCTGGTGGGAATACATTTTTCCACATGAAGGGAGATCATGTCGCATCAAAGACTGCAGACTTGATTTTCCACCATTTCATCCCTTGACTAGACGCTGTTACCTGCAAAAGGGATAGGAAAGCTGGGAACAGTCTGCTATCAAATCAGTACTCTGCTGTGACCAAAACAGCAGTATTGCATCTGTTCTTCCCTCTCTTTGAACAGATGCAGTCTCCAACCAGATTGAAACAACAAGCTATGGGGCAAAAAGCAGTCTTGTCATTACTTCAGCTAAGCAAAATGGAGATTTGATAGCACATACGTGATGTTTCTCTTCCGTGCTCCCTGGTTTTGCTACTTCAGGCATAAGCCTTGCAGTTAACATCCTCCAGTGACATGAACTGATCAGGCTTGCATTCGCCTTGACAATCATGTGATGGGACATGGAAAATAAAGGGACAGTATGAATCGTCTCAGGTAATTAACCTAAGCTCTGATGCTTCCCACACCAGCCTATTTTCAATTTTGGCTCAGTACAGTTTATACACTCTAACATTACTGCTCAGAAGATAGAGTGATGATTCAGGTTTACTAAAAATGGCTTCACAATACTGCAATTATGCTTGTGAAGCTTCATCTTGAGTCGTGTATTTATAAGTTTCTTCTCACTGAGAAATAAATACATGTGGTGTTTTATCAGAAAAGTTAGTCACCAGATACCTGAAACACTTGTATACCTTCTTTAAGAAAACATGGCTTGTTTGGTTAATTTGTCTGCCAATTTATTTTTTTTTCCCTGTTTTTTAAAAAACATGTATAATACCATAGGTGACCTGCCTTACTACTGCTGTCCATACAAATGAATAACTGAGAACTAATATGCCACTGCTGCATCCTGTCATGCCAGAAGATCAACATTACTTTAAAGATTATTTAGAGTAGATGTTACGTATCATTTGTGCCCAGACCCACTGAAGTCAATGAAATGATGCCTACTGGCTTCTGTGAGAGTCCGACTTGGACATTATTCTGGCAATCTGTCCACCACTAAATTAAACTATTATGGGACATAAAAGCCCAAATGAAGAAAAGTAGAAATTCAGGAACTAAAACTGAACCACAAATAAATATCCTAATTCAGTGGCATTCTGAACAGACTTAAATAAAACACACACTTACACATGTGCGTAGACACACAAACATAAAAAAAAAAAAAGTTATGAATTTAACAATCTTAAAAATTCATAGTCTAAAATTGTTTACATTTAAACAATTGAGTATAATAGGTAGCTTTCTTGACTTTCCATTTATTTCCCTGAGCACTGATCTTTGGAACATCTGGAGTTTCAGAACTGTCTAGTTCATAATTCCTAAAATAGTTATCTTAAGTATATCACTGTCTTTTTATGTCAAAAATCAATTCCTTAAGTAAAACTAAGATACAACTTCCATGAACTACAATGTATACAGCCAATCTTTGTAAAGCCAACAACAATTATTACACTTCTGCATCTGTATTTAGGCACCCAGCTGGTCTGTTTTCCAAAATCACCCTGCAGCCTAGCAGCTCCCATTTAACTCAGTACAGAGTACTATGATGTCTCATGAACTCCTCTAATTGGAGACTTACAATAAGGACTTCTGCCTCCTTGCTTTAGTTATTCAATTTTGCAAAATCCCAGCTGTATGAACAATACAGTATGTTATGGGATTGGTTTTCTGCCTGAATTAGTATTACGGGTAAAGACTTCAGAACTTCCCAGTCACTTCCCCATAAGGGGTTAAGGAAGTGCATCTGCAGAGAGCCAGCATAAAACTGATCTTTATTTACTAAAATGGGACGTAGCTAGGGCATATGTTTTAGGCTGGTGTTCTGCACAAGAAGTCTGATGGCCAGAAAGAGCTGTGTCTTAAATTTCTGCTATTTAGAACTACTTGGCAAATTGGCAACTGCTGCTTTTAACTGTCTCCTCTAGATTAGAGCTTTGATTGTGAGCTTCACAGACATCAGTTTGCAGTTTTAAGACTTCTCAGGCATTATGCATTTTAGAATATACAAAGTGTGCAACAGAACACTTTAGGAAACAAAACAGTGCAGAGAGATTTGAATATTTTTAGGCTGAATTCTTCTCTCTCCAATTCTAAGCCTGTAAATTACATTAGTCTCTCCGCAGCTAAAAATTTTAAAATAATTTTCCATTGACCAGAGAAACACACTGTAACTTCTTATTCCCTTAACTCTCTCTCTGTCTCTGGGTAGCTGATACACTGGCATTATGCAGCAGGCTCCAAACACAGGATTAACAGAAAGGGAAAGGTTATTTTGTAATACTTCATTTCAGTATGCTGTAACTGGGGGAGGGGATAATGCAACCTGGAAAGTTGCTTTTTGGTTCTTTGTGGAACATGAAATTAAGCCTTTACCTCTTCTTGAATGATGTGAAATATGCCATATGTCTTCTCTTTAAGTAGCACTTTCTGAAACTATCTGGTATGGGCATTCCACAGCAGAATCCAAAAGGATTTGGCAGTTTTTCTCTTTGCATAAAGCCTTTTTAATACCTCTATACTAAGAAAGAGTTAAAGGCATACCATCCCCATCCCATTATTACACCATCCCACCCACCCTTTCAGGAATTAAAGTAGCCTTTTTTCTTTTAAAAAAAAAAAATTAAAAAAAAAAAAGGAAGAAGAAGAGAATTCTTGCTTTGTAACAGGAGTATAAATACAGTTTTGAAACTCATTTGGAAGATGTCTTCCAAGATGGTTTATCTTTTTTGTTTGTTTGTTTGGTTGGGTTTTTTTTCCCTTTAAAACTGACCACTGCACCAGTTAAGGCTGTTTTACAATATATATATTTCAAATAAAACTTTTAATATTCAAGCTTACCAGATTGATGAATTGTAACAGGTAAAATGGAACTCTTTACAAGGTAAACCATGTAGTTGTACAAAATAGAATTAAACCCTTCACCTGTGTAAAACAAAAAGAAATCCTGCCTTGCGTTAAAAACACAGAACCTGTTTACAAAAAGGAATGTGTATGACATTTGGACTTCCTTTTAACTGCCATATCCTAGCAACATCTCAGTTGTGTTAGTAAAGGAACTAATCATCGATTTTAAACTGCAGTGAATTTACCAAACATTTTCACTATAGACTTCTGAAAGCTTTTACAGTAAGAAGTTATCAACAAAAGCAGGCACATTAGTGTACAAAAACGTTGATTTTTTTTTTTCCTGTTTCTTTTTCAAAGTGCAGGTTTTTCTCAATGTGCATCTTACAAGACCAATGAATGTTTTAACTCACTAAACCTTAAAACAGAACTCAATTCTCCCAAGGAGTAGTGTAAACGTTAAAGATCCCCAATACATCTCTAGTAAACGTGACACAAATGTCTCTGCGTTGTTCAGAAATTTAGCTCTTTTGAGAGGTAAAGAAGCTTCATGACACCTTTTCCTTACACTGGCTGGTTATCATAAATGGGTAACTCTGGACTGCTAAAGCTGGAGACTGATGAATCACTTTGAAGGGAACTAAACTTGGCTACGGAGGAGAGGCAGCAGGAGGAACCAACCCTTAGGCGTTTCTTGCGCAGCCTTCGGAAAATACAGCCGCCGGCGGACGGAGGGTCGGTGGGACGGAGCGGGGAGAAGGAAGGGGAGAGCAGGGAGAGAGAGGGGAGAAGCTTCCGCAGAGCCAGAGGCACGGCGGCACCTGCCCGACACCCGTCCCGTCGGTGATGCGAGAGCTGTCCCCGAGTCCCGCGGCTGCGAGGAGCTGGCGGACCCGCTC
>NW_009920282.1:0-774 GCF_000696875.1 Nestor notabilis | reverse complement strand
CCTTCCAATATCTGAAGGGGACCTACGAGGACACTAGGGAGGGCCTCTTCATTAGGGACTGTAGTGGTAGGACAAGGGGTAATGGCTCTAAACTAAAAGAGGGAAACTTTAGGTTAGATATAAGGAAGAAGTTCTCCACAGTGAGGGTGGTGAGGCACTGGAATAGGTTGCCCAAGGAAGTTGTGAATGCTCCAACCCTGGAGGTGTTCAAGGCCAGGTTGGACAGAGCCTTGGGCAATATAGTTTAGTGTGTGGTGTCTCTGCTCATGGCAGGGGGGTTGGAACTATATGCTCTTAAGGTCCTTTCCAACCCTAACTGTTCTATGATTCTATGATTCTATAACACTGATCCCTGCCTGAGGTGTCCTTTCATTACAACAGTGAAAGACTAATAACTTTGTGATGTAGAGTAGGACCTAGTGAGTCACCAACTTGTATCTCAAAAATATTACTGCAAATTCTAATATCCATCATGAGTTATGAATTTTCATGGTTGAGGACTGAGTCCTGCAGATCCCTTATCATTACAAAACATTTGCAGGGAGACTTAATAACTTGCATTAAGCCAATGAATGTCTTTCATGGGCAAAGAAAGACAAACAGGTTCTGGGGCTTCTAAACCTTTATCCAGTTCTACAAAAGCACTGCTTCTATTCTGTTGATAGAAGTGGGCAATATTTTGCTAAATTCCTGAAGGCTGCTTGGTTCTTATATGTAATTCATTATTATTATTATATTATATTGTATTGTATTGTATTATATTGTGTTGTATTG
>NW_009920281.1:0-16350 GCF_000696875.1 Nestor notabilis | reverse complement strand
AACATCGGTGTTATCAGCATTGTTCCCAGTCCGAAAGTCAAAAACACCGCACTGTGCCAGCTACTAAGGAGAAAAAAATGACTGCTGTAGCTGAACCCAGGACATTCCAGCAAAATCATAATGCAATCAGAATCTTACATTTCTGAATTTAGACTCAGCTACTATTTCATTTTTTCATTGTAATACATTACTTTTTAGGAGAGGTGGTGGCATAACCCTGTATGTTAGCGAGTGTCTTGAGTCTAGAGCTTGATGATCATGAGGATAAGGTTGAGTGTTTATGGGTAAGAATTGTGGGAGGTCAACAAGGAAGATAGCATTGCAGGAGTCTGCTATAGACCACCTATCAGGATGAAGAGGCATACAAAATATTCTATAAGCAGGTGTAATTCTCACAGTTTCTAGCCTTGCTTTCATGGTGGACTTCAACTTATGTTTGCTGGAAATCCAATATAGCAGAAAGAAAACAGTTTAGGAGGTTTGTGGAGTATGTGGAAGATACTTCCTGACACAGCTGGTCAGTGAGCTGATGAGGGAAGGTGCCCATTGGACCTGCTGTTTGTGAAGAGAGAAGGACTTGTGAGTGATCTGATAGCTGGAGGCTGCCAAAAGATGAGCTGGTAGGGAGATGACTGGCCTGGCTGGAACTCAGGAAAAACTCAGAACTCAGTTTTGGCTGGAACTCAGGAAAAAAATGAGAGTTTATGACCTTTGGAAAAAGGGGCAGGCCACTCAGGAGGACTACAAGGATGTCATCAGGTTATGCAGGCAGAAAATTAGCAACTAGAACTTAATTTGGCTGCTGCCATAAAAGACAATTAAAAATTATTTTATAAATACATTAGCAACAAAAGGAGGCCTAAGGAGAATCTCTATCCTTTATTGAATGCAACAAAGCAAGCACAGAGGAATGAGCAGAGTTGTCTAATATACCAGACAAACTAGGGCTAATAACAAAATGGAATAACTCTGTTCTGTTTACTAGAATGATCTTCTAAGACAGCCCTTTCTAAAGCAGTAGATAGTTTACGGTTTATTACTTAGGTGAGCATTACTCTGCTTGCTCTGACAGTTATTTTCACCTGCTGGTTTATTATTAAACAGGACAGAACTGGCTACGGGGTGCAATATTACCCGGCTTAGCTGGGTTTACGGGGAGGCAGTAGTGTGATTTGGGTACGTATGTTCATATCCTAGTGTGTTGCTTCAAATACTCACAGAGATAAACAGTCACACAGAAATCTCTTTACAGAGCAGAAAGGTCAATAGCTATTGAAGCATAACTGAAATGTGGCTCATTCTCAAGACCCCCAGATGTCTGCTGTACAGACTCTGAAATGTATTCTAAAATAAAGGGATGCTGCCTTTCAGTGCAATCTGTGAATTCATGACACACATTGAACCTATTTATATAAAAAGATTTTTTGGAGAAGAGAGGGCTGTTTGCACTGAAGTGTTGTTGAAAACGTACAATATGTAACAGCAACAAAATTAAGAGATGTCTCCAAACAAAATGTTTAGTAACCTTTATTTTGAAAGTTATACATATTATTCTATATCCTGCTATCTATATCATTGCAGTATGTATTGTCAGAAATGGACATTGCTAAAGTACACTTTCACTAGTTCTAACACTATATTTCAGAAAGTTCCATTTTGGAGCAGCAGTATAACACCACCTCTGAGATAAACCCAGTTTTCAGCACCTCTGTTTTTCATTTTGTTAGCATTGTTTCTTCATTTTCTTTTGGCTTAAATTGAAGCATTCACTTATGAAATATGTTAATTGTATTTAGAAGGCTCACTGTTAATTGATAATTCAAATGATCCAGAAATCATAGCAGGTAAGAATGAAAGCATTTATTTTGTGCCTGAAGACAGAAATCAACTTGACAGATCTACATGTAATCATTTCTTGAAGGTTTCCAAAGGGGAAAATGCAAAGCTTTATAGGCAATTTATTTCTAGTTCTTTATTATCTTCACCCTTAGCAAGTTTCCAATAATACAGAATAGAAAACTTCCTTACTGCAGTCTGAACCCTTTAATTCTTGCCCAGTCTTACTTCACTATGATGAACAATGCCCTTCAATTTTGCTGCTGCCTTTTATGTATTTGAAAAAATAGTGTTCTCTAAGTCTTTTTCTCTTTAGGTCAAATAATCCCAGTTCACTCTCTTTTTCCTTTTAAAAAGAACTATTTTGCTCCTATTTTATTCAAACTTCCTAAGTTTTCAAAGTGTAATATACTTATATATATTTTATATCACTGGCCAGTTTGGAGAGAGGTTATATATCTCATCATATGAGATTTACCTGATCTCTAAATTTTGTGTAATAAAATCTAAAATACTGTGCATACTATGGGTCTCCCTGTGTTCAAAGAAATCCTAAAGGTTTTCTGTGACTGAATGGCACTGATAAAATTATAAACTAAAAGCCCTTTTGCTTAGATCAAAACCGAAGTGTCATATAGTTCAATAAAAAATGTCAATTACAGTGATTAGATGTCAATATATTGAAGATAGTCAACTTGCTCTGTAATTTACAGGCATAGTTCTGATTCTCATGATAATTAAAAGTTCAAATAATTACAGTTTGACATCTATACTTTACAGACCTATGAATAATTCTAAGTACTCTACTTACCTGATGCCTAAATAATTACAGTTAAAGTTAATTATATCACAGATATGGAAGGTAATCTACATCTCTGTGGTGGACAATCTTCTTTTTTTTTAAATACAAAATAATCATAGAATTGCTTTCTAAAGACACATCCTTTTTCCTGAAATTGGCATTTGACTTCAATAACTCCACGTAGGTTTTGTAAGTTTTAAGGTTCTTAATCCATAACAAAACCAGAGCAAAAAGCTTTGGTGAAAGTTACCTTCAAAGCAAAAGAAACAGAAAACTAGCTATTGAGAAAATGTGATAGACAAGTCCCACAGAAATGTGAGGAACGCAATAGGAAGCACAAGATTTTTCCTAACTGAAAGCTGAAACTTCCTTCTCTGTTAAAGTTACAAGTTTTAACAATGCAGATGTATGAAATGCTGCTTCATATTAGGATGTAACTGGGGTTCGTTCACCTGAACTGCTTATTACTTACAACAGGCAAGATGCATGTAACATACAGGGATAGCACAAAATAGCATGTCAAATGGGACCAGCATGAATCAAGTAGTTTGAGTAAAGGCTACCTATCAACTGAAAAGGCCAAATGGGCATAATAAAATATATAGGCATAAAGAGAGCTCTGCAAAGAGATGACAATAATTTGCTCAGTACCTGATTTCATTCTCTCAGCCCCATAACTGAAGCAAGCTGATTTACGAAAGACTTAATCTAGGCCAAGTAATGAGACTTGCCTGGCTAAATTACTACTGGGAAAAATATGTCTTCAGAAAAATATACAGCAAGTAAGTAAAAGTAATGAATGTCATTAACATGAAACATCTATATTTCTGGAAAAAATAGAAATTATTATGCATAAAACATCAAGCTTTCTTCATTGTGCCAGCTACTTAAAAAACCCTGTTACTAAAATACAAAAATTGAAATTAATAACAATATATATATATAAAAACAAATTCAGAATCCTATGCTAACTCCCAGCTGGACTATTTTACTGTATTCTATGTCCTTGAGAGGCTACCAATAACTGGGCCATTGGGTAGTTTTTGTCAAACTAAATACAACAATTTCTAGACTGCAAGACGCTACACGCTGTCCCTCTAATCCTGTTGTCCACACTGAAAACCTACTTAATCACCACCCTGTTACCAAATTTCAGCTCCTGGAAACCATGAAACAGAATGACTGGCTTGGGAAGGTGGGAAGCACTCTGGGTCTTGAAGGTTAGATATGGCACTCAAGATACACGTCATTCATTTTGTGGAGCTAGATTCTGCCTTTTTCAACTCAGTTCACTATTTGCTGAATTCTGACTGACTTTCAAATATTCCAAGGATGATGAAAAATCACACTTAGACTATTAACCATTCATTGAAATAAATATTCTACCTTTAATTCTCAGGATCTCTATCACTGTACAGTAGGAAAAAAACCCTAATTTGCATTTCTAAAAGTATGGGGGTTTACTTATCTTTATAGAAATTTTCAAGTGGAGAACTGTTCTTAAGGTGTATTAAATAAACACAAAACACAGAAATAGAAAGGAAAAATAAGCTCTGCATGCTGATAGGTTCCTTTTCCGTTACCTTGGCAACCACAGTGGTACTCAAAATAGACAAGGTACTTTACCCTCTAGTCAGATAATGTTTAAAATTTTATGTGGTTTGTATTAGCTGGATCATAGAAACTAAACCCTTAAACAAAATCAAGTTCATGTGTGCAATAAAGCATATGAAATCCAAAATGAATTTACACACGTAAGAATGAGTTTCTAAAAAGAGAAAGAATAGTTTGTATCTAAATGTTAAGGTTTTTTCATTTTGTTTATTGATTTTAATTAGTTGGAGAAAAGAGATTATAGATATTTCACCACTGACTTAATATTATGGAATTTCTTTCTGATGTATTTTTTAAGTTTGTCTCCATCTATTTGTTTTAGAAGAGGAGCTTTTCAGACTTAGTCCTTAAAATAAGCCATTCCTAATAGATGATGCTTGTCTTGGGGCAGAAACCTGTAGAAATAGTTGGGTGGGATTCTGAAGCTGAAATGCAAGGCTTTGGATAGATTAAACTCCAAATCTCCATGAACAATGGTGGAGGGATTCAGATTCAATGTCATTCTACACAATTTTAAACCATGAAATCAATTTATCCAAAATACTTACCAGACAATCCGCAAAGTTCTTAAAAAGCATTTTAAAAGCATTTTAAAAATACATATTTAAGGGATAAAAACTACATTTTAAGGGATAAGAAAAAATCTCTTAGTTTTCGATTGTTAACAAAATAGCAATTTATGAAATTTCTTTTCAAAATTAAAAGCAAGTTTTGCCTGAGGAAAAATAGTTTCGATTTTAAGCCAGATTGAGATTTGCTCTACTCTAGTTATTTTTTTCATAAAGCAAGGTGAATAATATGCTAATAATTTCAGTGGTAAGCAACCATTATATGACTGCTCAGTCAAAAAATATGAAGAGTAAGAATAAAGATTAACATTTACAATGATTACCCATGTAGACAAAGTATGTTAAATCAGCCTACACCCAATACACTCCTAATCAGTAATAAAATATTTCAGGTCCCCACATTCATTCATCTCTCTTAGGCATTTAATTTCTAATATAACAGCAAAAAATAATTAAAATGCTTTGCTTTCATTTTCTTTCTTGTATCAGTCCTGAAACCAGAGCAGAGTGTGCACACCACTTTAATATGTCATATTTCTTTCACCTTTTATATATATCCAGCAGCAAATAAAGATCACAAAAATTATATTCTTGCTGCTTTCTCCTCTTTATTATACTCAAATTAATCCTAACATACTTTCAACAATAATTTATGTCTATCCAGCAATACCATGATGTGCCTCTACTACAGATACGTACAACATATTGGTTTTAACACAGGAATTTAATTGATAGTACTTGCTATAGGACATGATAATAGGAAAGGCACAGCAGTGCTGGCTGCGATACAGGGCAGTAATGCAACATGAACTAGCCCTTCCTGCCTGTTTCACTGTACCACATCATCCTCACCGCTGCTTCAATCCACACAGTAGAAAATAGAACATTTTGAAGCATATTCTAATAGAAAAAAGTCATATATAAGTGCTTATTTTGGTGCTTAAGAAATTATTGGGATTGTTGGAATTATTTAGTCCTCAAACCTAGCATTTATCAGTAACTTATATGAAGTATATGCTTACAGTTTACTCAAGTCATGTTCTACTGTGCTTTCTTCCTATAGTAACTCAATTGAGCAGACAGGAAATAAACATTTATGTAAAACAGCTAATATGACAGCTAAAGATTATTACTTATGGGCAAGAAATGGTTTGTTTTGATAAATTTTTGAAATGGAGTAGAAGCAGCAGCAGTACGTGAGCCTTCGATTTCCAGTTGCTGTAGCAACTGGTTGTATTTTTAGCTATCATAACAACTTTAATAATCGTAGAGAATATCAGTGCTGGTTTCTCCCCATTTTTCCCAATCAAAGTCCGTATGTTGCTGTAGCACAGAAAATTTTAAATAGTGTTTTGCACATATAAAATATCTTATATGTCATTTTACCACCTTCAATTTACCACAGGAGAGAAAAAATAATAATAATAATAAAAAAGTCCAGAATCATTTGGCCTTTTAATGGGATTAAAGAAAAATTATGACTAAGCCTTAAACCTTTATTGAATTCACTCCTTTCTAAATCTGTCAGCCATTTAAGTTTTTGGGGTTTTTTTCCTTCTCCTTCTGTAGATATTGGTAGTCACAATTTTCCCAATTCTTTGTTGGTTTAGGTCACATATGCTTCATTCCCTATTGGTCCATTCCTATTTTCCAGTTCACAGTCATTTTCAAAGTCTAAATTTATTTTACACAAAGAAGTCACTAAAAGGCAGCAATCCAAACCACGAAACAAAATTCCCCATTAATTTTCTTTTGGATGAGGTCTAAGTAGACAAACTATTCCTCATATAGGGGAAACTCTTCATGATTTACGGAAAACCTTATGAAAGACAAGTTGTCTTTTAGATTAGTTTCAGCTTCTTTCCTATTTCTAGACCTCCCTACAGACCAGATTGTGGCTGAAATCCTGATTCCCAAAATGTGAGAAGTAGGGCCAAGACAGTTGCTTATATCAGTCTATTATTTTCTTATATAAAATGTGAGTTAAGTTATGGCTTTTTCTTAACGATACATCTTATTTGTTTTTAACTAATTGCACACAGCCCAGGAATCACAGCCACAGCAGGGTAAGAGTAGAATTTAACTAGTCTTGTCGTTAGTAAGAAAAACTCCAGAATTGCATCATAATCATGTAGAAGGTACAATTTGTATCTTCCATAAATCACAAGTTAAAACCAAAACAATCATCATGAGTATGATTACACACAGCTGAGTCTTAACCAAGTAAGATGCTGCCTTGTCTGTTGCTTTTTATTTTAAGCATAACCAGACATCTTGAAACAGCTTGGTTGCACAAGCTGAATTCCAAGAACACAAATGATAGAACTGAAGGGTACCCTATTACATGCAGTCTGCTGTTGTAAGTACACTTGTCATAGAAATATCAATAAGTGTTCCATGGTTGTGTCATAAATTAATCCCTATCTAGTTTCAACCAGAATAACTGTCCATTCCAACTAGGTGATTTTTAAGATCCCTTCCAGCCCAGACCATTCTGTGATTCCATGACAATTTTCCTTTGGGTGTGAGCCAGAAAGCAAGGAGTAGGAGGAGTAGGAAGAATCTCTGATTCAGGTCCTATGGGTTTTATGAAGGAGAGTCAGTGCTGGTGCATTTGTTTTTTCATATTCTGCCTGTACTGACAGGAAAACTGTTAATGAAATATTGCAATCAATGGCTAGCAGAAGTAGCAGTGAGATACAGGTCTTATGCTTCTTACCTAACTACATGTTGGCCCATAATCTTCCTATATACAATGCCACAGAAAGCAAAGTGCATTTTAAGACTTACTTATATTTACTATGGTCACAAAAAATTAAAAGGCAAAAGTGTGCTTTAGGAAAATACTGTTTCTTTTTACTATCTGTTTTATTTTTAAAGATATAAAATGGTATTGGAATACAAAACAATATATAATTTACATCCAATTTTATAAACAGCCATAGAGATTTATCTTCTGAAATAAGCTGAATAAATTATAGAGTTTTATATTCTGAATGAAAATGAACAATTAAACACTCCAAGGTTGTATATTAATAAAATTCGAGGACAAACCAAAGGCAAAAAAAGGGTGTAAATACTTTGGATGCCATCCATGTGTCCTCACAACTACCTTTCTTTCCAAGTAAATAATTATGCAGATAGTGCATAACTTAGACTGAGAGACAGCATACTGCCCTAAGAGATACTGGGGGGAGGGGTTTCTAGTCTTTAGTCTCTCACAGTTTATTTTCACATGGGTACATGGACTGCAACCCAGCCTGCAGCCAGCAACACCTCCTTACAATATCTGGTCAGCAGCCAAATGTCTGCTCTCGTCACCCGGTCTAGTAACACGTTATGTCTAAATTGCCTTGGTCTTACAGTGGTGCTGAGCGTAGCCATCTGCTCTGTTGCAGAAACATTGGAGAAACCCCACCAAAGTCAGTCAGACTGTCCATGTTCAGCATCACTCCCATAGTCAAGCATCTTGCTGCAGGAGGCCAGCAGGCTCAGCATCTTTCAGGTTTAAGCAACAGCTAACCTTTGCCATTCAAATGTATGGTAAATGTAGGTCTGCAATTATGTTTTGCTACCCTATAACTGTATTTAATGACTTTTCACACAGATTAAATGGAACTATTTTAAAAACTTATATTTGCACAAGAAATTACAGCAGAAAAAGACTCAAGAAGTATATTCAAAGATCAAGTCAGCCAAGCTACTTTGTTGAGCTCAGTGAACATAATACAACCACTAATTACTGAACTTTAAATGAATTCACTTTGGCTCTGGATGCACCTCATCTGTTTAATTTCTGAAAACAAAATGCTCATCAAGTGTCACTTCTAGGAAATTGTCCTGGGTTCAGCTACAGCAGTCATTTTTTTCTCCTTCTTAGTAGCTGGTGCAGTGCTGTGTTTTTAACTTTCAGCCTGGGAACAACGCTGATAACACCGATGTTTTTAGTTGTTGCTCAGTAATGTTTACTCTGACCAAGGACTTTCTCAGTCTCATGCTCTGCCAGGGAGGAGGGGAAGCCAGGAGGAAGCAGAGGCAGGACACCTGACCCAAACTGGCCAAAGGGGTATTCCATACCACAGCACATCATGCCCAGTATATAAACTGAGGAGAGTTACCTGGAAGGCCCAGATCGCTGCTTGGGTCGGGCTGAGTATCAGTCGGCAGGTGGTGAGCAGTTGTATCCTCTCCCCTTGTTATTTCCCTTACCATTATTATTGGTATCAGTAGTGGTTTGTATTATACCTTAGTTACTGGAGTGCTGTTATCTCAACCCGTGGGAGTTACATTCCTCCGATTCTCCTCCCCATCCCTCCGGGAGCAGGGGGAGGAAGAAAGGTGGGGAGTGAGCGAGCGGCTGTGTGGTTCCAAATTGCCAGCTGGGCTTGAACCAGGACAGGAATAATTTCTAAATGCTGAAGAACAACTTTGAGATTTTGTTGCCTCCTGCGCTGAGCACTCCTCTATCTCCTTTACTACTATGTCTCCTTTACAGTAGGCACAACTTCATGGATGAATTCTTACGTTTGGAAGAAAATTCTTTATCCCAGATGTAACTATGTACTTGGATAAGGCAGGTTTAGCAGGAAGATCCTTGCACATAACAGTAAATTAGTGGGGGAAGACACCACGTCACCACATATGATTCAATAAGGGGGAAAAAAAAAAGCTGACCTCAGATTTACAATAAGATAGCTATACATGCAAAAATACTTATTTTGAGTAACATGATTTTAAAATTTATCAGTTCACAAAGTAAATAATAAAATATTCTAATTTTAATTCCTATATGGTCAGAAAATGAAGTAGAGTAAAAATCCTATGATTCTGGGTTTGAGTGTTCAGGGGTTTTTTGTTGCTTTTTTTTTTTTGAGATATAAAGTCATGCCGCCACCTTAAAGCTACCTTTTAAAGTTACTGGGTAGCTAGAACACAGAGTACCATATGATTTAGGCAAGAAGTCAGAAGTAAAAATCATAACGAGGGTGGCAAACACTCAATATTTCTTTTTTACAGCAAGTTGTTTGCAGTTACATTTGTGTGAAGAAAGAAAATCCCTCCCCAAGATATGTGTTTAGTAGATTTTGATAAATGCATCTGAGAAAATAGCAATTCATATTTTTAAAGAAAAATATTTCTCCAATCCAAATCTATGAATCCTTTTATTTGTCAAAGGATCTACCCAAATTACGTTGCTTTATAAAAAATAAATAAGGCAACAAATTCCAAAGATCAGGGACCTTATTTTCCTTGGTTAGTATGTGTCCAAACCACATAATTTAAAAATATAACTAAAATACAGTAGCAAAGATGCCTGCAGTTCTGTGACAGAGGTGAAGTTGATGGATAACAGCTCACATCAATGCTACCTTGAAAAAATACATTTTTACATCCTGAAGAAGTCAGGACCTGGATTCTAGCTTCACTTACCACTTTTTCTTTTGTGCTTTTTAATTTTTCCTCATGTTTTGAAACTGTATTTATACAAGAAGTTTATAGCTTGATAGATAGATACCAACCACAGAGAAACAAACATGAAATACTACAATGATGTGTATGTGTTGTTAGCTTGTATGAAGACACAATAAAATTATCTACAGTAAGCCTCTCAAAATATTGTGAAATGTGATGCTCCCAGTCAGAAGTATCACCATTGTTTCCAGATGGTGTTGATCTACTTATAGTGTATTTGGGAGAAAGGTAAGCAATCACAGGCAAACATAAAATGCATCTCTTCAAGAAAACATAACGTGGCACAAAACTTTCTACTTTTATGTCTCATCTGTTCAGCTCAGATGTATTTGAAAATCTCATCAACACAGATGAGAAAGAAATAGCAGAAAGGAGTTTAAAGCCAAGACAACAATCATTTGCATAAAAAAGGTAAATATATATAAAGGCTTTAAAACAAGACTCTGTAGAATAACAAAAACCTCAATTTCCATAAATGACCTCTTTTTGTTTTCTTATACTAAGAGAATAAATATATGCAAATAAAAGCCCTGTTTGTTCCAGAAAAAAAATAAAAAATCTGTGATCCATGGCCAATTGCCAAACTTGCATTTATCAGAGCAGCATGAACCAAGGCAGGTTGTTTTGTCTTGCTTCCACTAAATTTTGGTTAAGACTTTATTTTTCTCTTAATTGTCATGGAAACATGTACAGAGCAAGTTAAAGCAGATAAAGTCCTGCTGGCAAAAAGTAAGTTGCTGCTATTCAGACTAGGCTGATTAATGCTTTCTGAAATATTTAAGAAACAGTGGTACTCATATGCCATTTGGTACTATTTCAAAAGTACATTTTATGAGACTAAAGCTTTATACCATCAATTGTCCAGCTACAGTCTACTGAAATGTTTATTTAGTATTCTCAGAATTCAACAAGCCATTTAACATTTTAGCATGTTTCAACATTTACAATGACTTGAAATACACCTTCTAGAGAGGAAAAAAGAGTAATAATAATAATAATAAAAAAATACACTCAAAGTGAAAAAGAAAAAGACAGAGAGAAGGAGGGACAAAAAGAAACAGAGAAAGACTACAAAAAAGAAAGAAGTACAAGCTCATTGATTCTATTTATAAACTTTAACATTTAACATATGTAAAATTTCTTCTTTCCCCTAACAACTTTTTCAGAAAAGGTCAAGTAACCTACTCACTTTCCCGTTATGGAAGACCCCAGACTATCTTTTCTTACAGCAAGTTCTTTCTTTTTAACCTGTGAAAAATTGAAGGTGTATACAAACATTTATGTATCTTTGTGGCTCTCAAGAAAGGTGAAGATTGGACACGAAGTACAGCTGTTTAAATAGCTGTGGCACAAAAATTGTGTTCATCCTGCTGTATTAGATCTGTCCAAGTTGCTGCCACAAGCTGGAGCATCCCACATTCATTTACCATGTTAAATTCCCTCTTTCCCAAATGCCAAATCATGAAATAAGAGTCACCCTGTAAGCATATACAGTACTTTTAGCAAAGCCCTTGAGCATTTACTGTGTATCCATCTACCCCCAATATAATCCTCTGACCTCTTTTTCAGATCTCTATAAAGAACACCCCTTACCAATTTCCTGCTGTGCCCGGGGGTCACTCAGCTCACAGACTGGCTGTGAAAAAGTGCTACTTACAGAGTCAAGTAGGACAAAAGCTGGAGACTGATCAATGGGTGAGCAGCAGCAGAAGTGTAAGAACCAACACACTTCTGAGGACAGCCACCCAGCCTGCATCCAGTGCTTTGACTTCTCCACCCCTGGAAGGCCACTTCTACTACACCAATCTCTACAGAAGTATCCCAGTAAGCTTTAACTCACACCACCTTTGGCAGTTCTAGGGCTATTTCAGTTGTATCCACAGATCACTGAACACTTGTCATGTGATATGATAAGCAGGAAGTTGTTAATTATGGATATTAAACGACATTTTCTCCAAGAAAGATCCCTGTTGATACCAGCCCTGAAGAGGCTCCCCTTCGTTTTCTCTTACTGAATCCTACGGCCAGTCCTGACTCCCATGCCAATACAGCTTGAGAACCCCCACTGTTCTGTTTGTTCTGGAAATTCAAGATTTTATGTTGCGTCTGACTTACTGTGAGTGATAGAGAGAGACTTGGCTGCTTCCAGATATGAACTGTCCCACCTGAATGACACAAGATAATGTGAGAAAACACTTCTTCAGGTTCTCACTTCTAGAACATCAGGTGTAACACCCATGAGGTATACAATATAATAGGAACTATGGCCTGAAGAGCACTGCCCATAGAAATCCAATGGGACAGCTTAAGCAGATGAAAACAAGGCAACCCTTGTTTGAGTCCCTTAAGATTAATAAAGCCTGTAAGGCCATGCCATCTTCACTATAGTTTCTTGTTCAAATTCAGCAAATAGCAGTTTGAAGTTGGGCTGATGCTTGCTATTTCAGTGGCACATTAGGCAGATGAACTATGTAACTCTCTATACTGCTAATATACCATTTCCCTGGCCAGTAGGCCCTGATAGTAACACACTATCACGCTTTACACCACAGGAGCACCTGAACACTTGAAATCAGCTAACAAAGCAATCTCTGTTGAAATATCAGATTTCAGAATTAGATTGTCTATACACCAAATGCAATATTAATCAAGCCCTAAATATCAACATTCTAACTAAGGAGGGGGAACAACCCTTCATGTTCTTTTAAGGTTATTCTAAACATATATATTGACTGCATTACAATCTTTATATGGATAAAACTAGCTCCAATGTACTTAACCATTTTAAACAGCTCACTATATCAGAAAAAAACCCCAAAACTATCATTATCAGTATAATAATCCCCTTTTAGTATTAAATATGCATACATGAAGATGAATATCAATTTATTAAAATGATAATACAGTAAATCATGTGATTCAAATGCACTAAATCTATCACCTTTGGATCAAACCCATGTTTTATTACACTTTTAGAATGACCCAGTTTCTGAAATTGAGACATGCAAGCCATGTCTGAAGGATAATTATTAATTTTCTAGTCTTTCGTAAAATAAAGAAAAAAAGTAAAAGCCTGCTGGTTAGCAAAGATTATAGATACAAAGTTCTCTCCAGAGATCTCCAGGTATTATAATGTAAAGAATGGATAATGATCGAATTGCTAAAAGTCATAATTACAGCATGCTAATGGCTGGCATTTTAATTATTTGTATTTAATTGAGGAGACAGTTTGAATTCTGAGTTGCCTAAGTATATCAGTGTCATAGATTTTTTTGATTATACACTCACCTCACATCCTTCCACAAGAAATACCATCCAAAGCATTTCAGAGTGCTAGGATAATACAACTGGCAACACTTGCAACTTATCACTGGTGAGATATCGTCATTAATCTGAACTTTGCCTTATACTCTTAACACTGGTTTTAAGAATCACATAGGATTTATGAGGCATTTTGGTTTCTCAGAAGAACATAAGCAATGTAAAGACTTTAGCTGTTTGTTGATTCAGAACTGGGGACAGGAATGTGGCCTCACTCTCTTTCTGGCCTCATTTTGAAGTCTGCAGTGGCAAACTCCATACATAAATAGTCCTTAAAGGAACTAAAGACCTATCACTTCTACTGCCTTATGCCCTGGCTGCCCTCTAACTAAACATGCAATGTGTTAACTCAGCCGACATCTTCATTTCTGTTTTTCAGGCAGTATTATTATGCAAGTAAATAGACAATATTATGTTCTAGCTCTCAGACATCTTGAAAGACTAAAATTCTGTTTAAATTTTATTATTCTTAATAATACTTGTGTATGTTCACATCATTCAATAATTACTTGTAGTTCACTTTTTCAGTGCATGCCAGGTGTGACTTGGATCCTATAAGCACAAATACGTACTTCAGACAATGTTTCTGACAAAAGCTGTCTCAAATATTAAGCATATTCAGTTGCAGCCTTACATATCATGAAAGCTCCTCTTTACAAATTCTTCAAAAAGCACCCTTCATGCTCAAACTCTTCATGATTCCAAAATCTTGGTACCTTGGAAAGCCAATCTTTCTCTAGCAAACAATGAGATCTGTAGAAATGTTCGTAATCACAATGAATGCAATACACTGCTTCTGTTCTTCAGAAGCTCTGGAACAAATTTTGAATGCCTTACAACATGAGAATTTTCCAAAACACAGACTATTGGTTTATAAGTATTTTATTCTATAAATATTAAAAAAAATGATATTGAAATTTTGGAGAAGTATTCTTCCAATAATCTTCAACACTGTCTGGAATATGCCCATTTTTGAACCTTTCAGACAGCTGCAATGATTACCATTTAACACCTGAATCTAACTCCAGCAGTTGCATAATTGGTAGCAAATGGCAAACACTGACACCTATTCCATCAGGTATAAATCTCAACTGATGAATTGTTAAAAAAAAAAAATAATTTCTTGTAAGTGTGAAGGAGGAAAAACAAATACAAAGCATGAAAATGGTTTGAAGACAACTTCTGAAGATACATAATCAACTTAAGACAAAACACTACACTGACTTTTGAAAAAGACATTTTTCCTCTATTCTACGCAAGCCAGAGTAGAGATTTGCTCTTGCCTTTAAGATCTTTCAAATGACTTCTCAACCCACTCCAACAGACTTCTGAGCCAGATGGACGTAGATCAAGAATTTATAAACATACGGCAGAAAGGGCAACCAATATCCTCCTAGATGTGCGTAATGATTCATTTAAAATGTATATATCTCCCAGAGTTATTAATAGTCTCTATTCTAAGTTTCATATTTTTAAAAGGTTAAGATTTCGAGTATTCTACTTCAGTTTTCTCCAGTGAAGTATTGGCACAGCAGTCTAACTGATAACTGCCCAGAATGATTTCAATGCTGTCTTTTGCAGCAGTGCAATATAATGAAATCATCCTTCGTTAGCACATGTTCTTCCATCCTCGAGTAATCAAGAGGCTTTATTTCACCCACCCTGTTTCATTGTTTCAACCAGTGATGTCAATTAACAACTGGACATAAAGGACTTTGATTTGCTTTAATTTATATGTATGCAAATTATGATTATTTAATTTGAGTCAATACATACACTGGCCAGACTAAGCACAAATGAAACCAGGAGATAGTGCCTTCATACTGCTCTTGGAATCCGTCAAATGCAATTTTTGACAGCGAGCTAAACATCTTTTATCAGGTCTTTCACTCAGCACTCGTAAGACCCTCTTTAGTGAGTGTCTCTCTGTACTAATCAGTATGCATATTTGGTTCTGCAACATCGTATTTCCAAAAACAAAACAATGAGGAACAAATAGAATGAGAGAAAATGGAATTAGTGTATTCCATATGCCAGCTTCACATTGTCCATCTCCATAAAAATATTGTTCATGGCTTCTTTGTGATGACTCATAAAGCTGTAACTGCCAGATTTTTAAAAGGTGTTTAGTACCTACAGATACTACTGTAATTATGGACAAGGTGTCACAGAAATATTCTGCTCAAATGTACTAGTTGATGATAGGCTTGGCTTCTCAAATCTTATGTTACTTAAGGCCACGTGATCCAAATTAACTGTTTGGGATGCAGCCATCTTGGTCCTCAATCCTTAATATTTGTCTTTCACCATACCTTGCCATTGCAATGACTTACATACAATAGTTTTGAAGCAAAGAATTACATTTCTTTCTCAGAAATCCTGATTTTAGAAAAATGAATCAATGTGACAAAACATCTTGATGTTTCCTTTTGTCACCTAAGCCTCATTCCACAATTCACAGCTCAACAAACCAACTCAACTGGTCACTATCTAATTCATCTTCACTACTGAATGGGAAAAGTCCATTCAACCTCCTTAAATAAGTCATTTCTCCAAAGTTCTCGTCTACCTGTCCATCCAAGCATTTTCAACTTTAATGCCTTTACTGCTGTGGATATTCATGCCCTAAGTGATGGAGACCTACAAATGCTGACAGGTCCACACTTGACTCTCCAATGCTGGATAGAATATTTACAGATGGGTGTGTGATTAGCATATCCAAGTGTCGTGGTTTAA
>NW_009920280.1:36640-43625 GCF_000696875.1 Nestor notabilis | reverse complement strand
CCTGGTCAGGTTTCTAAATCACAGTAATGTTCAGAGAGACAGAACTGCCAAGGGGGTGGCAGAAAGATGCTTAGCGCCCATCTATGATGCCTCTAACAGAAGAGCTTGAGAAAGCAGTTCTGGCAGTAGGGCTTGTCGTTCTGTTCTTTGAAGGTTCCTTTGTTGAGCTGCTTGAGGCAGAAGGCACAGACAAAGTGTTCGGGGTGAAATTTCTTGCCCATAGCAGTGATGCAGCGTCCTGTGATAGGCTTCTGGCAACCGGAGCAGAGCGAGCCGCGGCGCTCGTGGTAATGCACCTCGCAGTAGGGCTGCCCGTCATGCTCGAAGAAGCTGCCATTGATGAATGGTGTGAAACATTCCTGCAGGAGGATAAAGCACAAGGGGACAGATTGTGTAACTGGGGATGGAGGCAGCTCCACAAGCCTCCTCTGCTCTGTGGCACAGCTTAGCTGTACTGTGGCCAGGGTGAACTGCTGCTTCTCAGCATCATCCTGTTGTCCAAAGAGCCTAACTCTGTCCATCAAGAAGATTTTCCACGGAAAGGCTGACAGACAGGCAGATACAGCCATAAGCAAGGGAATTAACCATGCACCTTCCCCAAGCTGGTTTCACTTCCACAAGGAAAATACTACAGATGACCTACCAGACGTGTCCAGCCAGGAGAAAGGAGAACGCTCCTTACCCTGAGATGGGAAACAGTGCAGCACCTTTCCCTGCTGGGTTTTGTTACATTGGGGGTTTTCTGGTTTATTTTTTTAATCCAACTCCAGCTTCCCCACAATAGCAGTAGAAGCAGGGACCAACACAGACTTTAATGTAGCAGAACTCTGATGAATGTGGGACTGGTTCCAGCTGAGAAAATGAGGCAGAATTAATATTTACAAATGATGTCTCCAGAATGGCTGCCGTTACACAGGAACACCGTGCAGGATCATCAAACCTGAATCATCTCCACCAGGTACATACGCGTTGCTACCGGGAGAAACTGTTTGTTCTACAGTGCTAATGATTTTGAGCCGATGAGGAGAAGAGGATACATCAGCTATGTGTTTATTAGTGCCCAGAGCTCCTCACCCCTCTCAGTGCCAGGCAGCTGAGGATGCCACACTTCAGAACCTGCAACAGAAGCACCCACCATCCCACAAGGCTGGGGAGACTCCCATCCTTGTACAAGTGGGAAACTGGGGCAGCAGGGGGTGAGTGGGAGTTGAGAATGCTGCCAGATTTAGCAAACATACCAGCAGCAAGGCCCAGAGGAGAAGCCAACTTCCAGAATCCTGGTTTTGCTGAGCCCCAACACCATCCTCTTCCCCAGGGAGGGGACAGAGTATCACACAGAGCCAGGCCCCAGTGTGTACAGAGTCATCCAGCAAACAGCCTGCAGAGCCGTGGATAGCTGAACGCTCGCAATACCGGGATGAATGCAGTTTGCCTGCAGCAAGTCCCAGGCTTTTCTAATGCTGACAGTCAGTTCAATAAAGAGCTTCCTCTCTCAGTCAGCAGGACAGTTGAAAAGTCTACTCAGCTTTAGCAAAACCAGGAAGAGAATCACATCTCATGTCCTGGAAGACATTGGTGCTGGCCACACTAATAGAAGCAGCTGCCTGAGCATCACACCAGGAATCGGCAGCTCGTGGTTCTGGCTGCTTGTTCTGGTCTCTGCCCTTCTTTCCCACTCTAGAAAACACTGGTTGATTTTGCTCATCTCTTGGGGCCTGTAAGAGTTAATATTTGCAATGCTCTCTGAAAGAGTGCCAAGCATTTAATCTGCAGTATTCCTGTTTATTATGCCTGTTGTATGGAGCCTGCTACTATTTCACTGACTTGCATGTTTGCCTGAACAAGGTCAGTCTCATTAGTTTACATTGTCAGATGGAGCATGGGAGGAAGATCCTCAAAATCTGATTGCTGAAGCAAGTGCTTAGAGAGAAGTTTAGCTTATAATTATTTAAAGGTCACAGAAAATGTCTCTGTTTATCTGTGAGCTGCTGCAGAAGCCCATAATTCCAGCTGGGAACAGAAAGAGCAAAGCAGCAAGAAAGTTTAATATAAACAGGCAGAGGAACAAGAAGGTGTTTGGTTGCTGACATGTTTTTATCCTGTGGGGCTGGCTGCCCTTCCCTACCCCACAGCCGCCTTTTCCTGATAAGGGCCCAGATGCCTGCAGGGTGGAAATGAGAGGGGTGTACAGCAGCAGCAAAGGACCTTGGGTTTCTTACCCGACAGACAAAGCATTCAGGGTGCCACAGGGTGTTCAAGGCAGAGATGTAGTTTTCCAGGATAGCCCGGGCACAGCCTCCACACTTGGGAGCAAACATATCAAAGTAGTCCTTGCGGCAATAGGCTTTGCCATCCTTCTCATGAAATCCTGCCAAAGAAGAAGAGAGGCAAAGTGCATCAGCTCCTCACCTTTTTACCTATGGCCAGCCAAGCTCTGAGGGGTAGCCAGTGTGGGTAGGATCATCCTCCCCCTGCTAACACACACAGCAAGTTCCTCGTTGTGCTGCCTTTCCTGTCCCACGTGCACACAGGCACATGCATACTCTTCCTCCCCAGGGAGAAAAGATTACTGGTAGCATCTTTCCCCCATAAACAGCTATAGTCCTTGGGACTTCCATCTTCAGTAGTTCCCTTGTCATCTCTCAGGCTGGCCCCTAATAGCAGCTCTGCTTTACACACTTGTCTGAGTTCAGGGACGACGTTGTTTTCCCCTTACATAAACCAGCAATACCTTCAGGTCCAAAGAAAGCTCCACACTGGGCACAGAAGAAGTGTTCAGGGTGCCATGTCCTGTCCAGAGCCGTCACCACTTTCTGTTCAGAAGAAGACACAAAGTGCAAGACACGTAAATGACGGCTTTCAGCTTGGAGGTAAGGAGGGGCTTGGTGGGGGGAAGAACGGTGGTGCTGACAAGAGCATGCATTAAAACAGACTGTCCTTTAGAGAGCTGAGTCAATTCTCCCCTGCCTCTGGCTCGTTCAGGCTTTCCCCACTGCACACTTCTTTTTACCCTAAAAGGATCTTAGGCTCCGCTTCCTCCCTTATACAGGGCCCCGTCCAGCTCTCAGGACTAGCACTGGTGCCTGCTACTACCGGCTACCAACAGACAAAAGCTGAAGAATCATTATCAGAATGATGTGGGGTTCTGAAGGAACTTCAGTGAAGGTAAGAGGGATAACTCCTCTCACTAGTGTAAGAATTGGACTGACACAAGTTGTTTCCCTTTCAGAGCCAGGGTAAAGGGAAAAAGTAAATCCCCAAACAAAATCTTCCACCCAGGACACATTGGTGGAGTGGAGTTTTTACCACCCAGGCCTGCAGCACCTTGCCAGCACCCTTAATCCCCTCAAAGAACTCACATCAAGGATCGGCCCATTGCAGTAGTAGCAGCGAGGGGAGAAGAGGTTGTGATAGTCCTTCTCACAGTAGGGCTGACCGTCCCGCTCAAAGAAGTTTCGTGACCCGATCTCCTCCTGGCAGTGGGTGCAGACGAAGTGCTCAGGGTGCCAGGTTTTCCCCATGGCTGTAACTACCTGTTGGGAAGACAAATTATGAAGGACAACTCCATCTCACTCTCCCTTAGACCACAGGACAAGATACCAGCTGGAGGTCAGCAAGAATGGCAAGTTCTACTACTCAAGTGAGCCCTGGACTGGGGTAGCATGAAAACTGAATTACCTATCATCTCAGGAGAGGGCAGTCCCTCAGGGGCAGGGTAGAAGTCACTGGAGGAGCTTACAGCGTACCTAGCCAGTGGATAAATAGAGTACTTCAGTTTCTCCAGCATCTCCAGCCTCTTCAGCCTCACGAAACAGCCCTCCCCATTACGCCCAGCTGCAGCCCAAGATTCAGCAATGAGACAGCACCTTCGACTCACCTGCCCAGCAATAGGCTTCTTGCAGGCTCCACAGACACCTTTGGCAACTGTAGCTACACCCAGTTTGTTCAGGTCAGACTGGAGGCTTCCCAGCATGGTATCCAGCTGACTGCCAGGCTTGGAGGCTGTGGATGGAGGGGAGCTGCTCCCGGCTTTCCCTTGTGCCATGAACTGCAGGGAAGAGAAAACAAAGGCCATAAGGTAAGTGCTGCTGTGCTTACAAGATAAATGCCTGCTGTTGCTGCCCATGGCTGGCTCCTGTGTAGCCAGGAGATTGCTAGGAGACAGCTACACTCTCTGCAGAAGCCAGTGAGAGCCAGGATCAAGTACTCATCTGTATTCTGTCCATGCAGAGACATATGCAGAGACCCTGGGATGTGTAACAGCAGAGCTGTAAACCGAGGACTTGATTTTCCTTCACTGCACATACAGCAGAAGTCACCAGCACATCCAGGCAGCCAGTACAGTGCTCTGTAAGCCTCTGCCAAAAATCTCCCTCTACCTCATCAGTTCCTGGCCAGCTGACAAAGCAGAGACACCATCCAGAGGGCCCCTTCTCCTCTACCCCTCTCTATTCCTATGCTGTTGCTCACTCTTAGTTGTCACTCTCTCCTCTCTGATGGAGATCCCTTTTCTCTTCCTCACCTCCCTTTCAGCTAGAATAACCTTGTCTCTTCCCCTCCCTCTCTTTGCACCACTTTCTGCAGACCTTTTTGCCATGTCTCCTTGGCCCCCATCAGGTGGCTCTCATCCCATGCCTGAGCTAAGCAAGTGGAAGCAGGAAGGGAATAACTCCCTTCAAGTTGCCTGCTGTTTACCTACAGAGAGGGCAGTGCATCCGCAGCAGAGCCCCAGCAGACAGGACTGCAATGGAAGGACTGCCACGTCTGTTGTGGGACCGCTGGAAATGCATGGGAATGGGGGGAAGGGGATTAAGGTACTTGTCTCAGAGGCTGTTTCTGAAACTCACACCACAGCACAGTACACACGGCTTGGAAAGGCTTCCCAGAGGAGGGGGAGAAAGGTTTTACTTAGGTTCATAACTTATAAACAAAGTATATGCTCTCTTTGGAGAGCAGCCTCTTCACAGACAAACTGCAATAATGAAATACAGATTATTTCAGCTGACTTTGCACTGCAACAGCTACTGTCAGGTTTACAGAGACCCAAAGAAGTCCCTCCCCGAGATGGTGGTCTGGAGCACACGTTTTCTCTTACTAAGAGGACAGATCAAACCAGACATAAAATCTACATTCGTGAACAACCCACCAGGCTCCTGCCAGCACAGCCAGGGGAGCAGGGACATGCTGAAGTGCTCCAGAGCCTTGGCAGAACGTGCCCTTCCAGCCACAGGAGGAGCTCTATTCTCCATCCTGCTGCTGGTTGTATTTGTAGTCAGTTTACCCAATGACAAACTCTGGATTCTACTTGTTTGTATAAAAACTCTCATGCCATACATAACTTTAGCATTTTTACACACACACATACACACACTCCATGTCAGCCTTGCCTTGCATGCAGCATGACTCCCAGCGGAGCCGAACACACAGCTTTTCCCCACTTCTTCCCTTCCAGCCATTCCATAACTTGCAGCCCCCACCACACTCCAACATCTTGAGCCTAAAACAAACCCTCAACCACGCTGTGGTCATTTGCTACCAAATAGTTAGAGTGAATGTCTCCAGAGCACATCACTGCAAGGAGACTTCTCACAGAGACAACAGGCCTTTGCATACAGAGCCAGGCCAGAGCCCCAGGACAAAGCCAGGGCTTCCTGCAGAGCACAGCAGGAGGAAGAGGGCTGAATCATACCCCCTTCTCACCCTAACCAGGGGCTTGTGGCCACCAGGCAGGGCAGGCACACATGCCACATAAATGGAAAGAAAGGAGACAAGATGAACTCAACATGCAGCACCAAAGGACTTCACCCTTGCCTGTAGAAGCCACACACTCCTGCGAGCCACAGCTAACCTCAGTGCAGGCACAACCACCCGTGAGCACTGCAATTGACACCTGACCTGGTGATCCAACCTTCTCGACAGCTCATAGATTAGTCCCTACCTAAAAGAGGTTTGTTTCCCCCTCCTGCACACAGTGTCTGCTGTTCACAGGGGACGCTCAGCACAGCATCCACTTAAATTCATCATGCAAAGGCCCTTCAAATTCCCACCCTTCACCCGTGAGATCTGCCATCCAGGGGCTCTATGAGCAGCAAACCATGCACTACAGGATACCATCGACATTAATGGCACAGGGAGCTCCAGGAGCAGATCCCAGCAGCATTGGCAGCACACTCATAGACCAGAAGAGCACACCATGCTAAGTAAATAGAAAGGAGGTCCTGCCTTCTCAGGGGTGGGTGGGCCCAGGGGTGCATGACCAGCCAGCAGATTGGCACTGTGGGTGAGGGGAGGAGCAGAGGTCACCTAGAAAGTACAACAGTTTAAGATGCAGAGGTGTTCCCTTGCTCACTGCTTGAGAGCTGCCTGCACACATAACGTTGCACACCACTGCACTGCTCATCTACATTAAGACTTCCCACACCCCTGGAGATACAGCCCATCCCTGAAAGGAGATGCAGAACACAGCTCTTGATCACATCATCTCCTCCCCAAAATCCACTCGCACTGTGGACACCCGTCTAAAGAGGCAAACACAGGAAAGCTGCTGATTCACTCCTTCCAGTATGGAGATTTTGCCATCTTTTACTCCTGCCAGAGAGATCATGGCAGGGAGAACTGCAGCCCGTGTTTTGGAGCTCCCCTCTTCACCTCAGAGGAAAACAGAGTCCCTGCTGCACAAAGTGATCTTCAGGACAGACAGGAATCACACATGCCCAGCAGGTTATAACACAGACATGTACTTTGCAGAGCTAAAACCGCACAGATGGGACTAGATATTGCCAATGAGTCCCCTCTCCTATCTAGCAGTTCGGTACCAGCTTTTACCCAAATGTTGTATCTGCTGAGCTATCAACTTGGGAGCAGTAACTGAAGTGGGAAGCACTGCTAACAAAACAAACCAGAAAAGAGAAGCCTGCCTGCATCTGCGGGAAGAAAGCATCATCTTCAGTCTGACAGCCAACAGAAACAAGTGTCTTGGTGCTAA
>NW_009920280.1:20305-36628 GCF_000696875.1 Nestor notabilis | reverse complement strand
TGCCTAGGATCTTCAGAAGGAGGGGTGCCCACAACAGAAAGCTCATGATAATCATCATCAGAAGTTTCCCACTGGAAGAGAGGCTGGGGAGCCAAGCTAAAGGAAGAGGAAGAGACGGGACTAGGAGCTGGGGTGGACGGCACATAGGAAGGCTGAGGTGGGAATGGGAGGAGAGGTGCAGGGCCAGAGACATGAGACGGAGCAGCATTAGCAGGGACTGTCTTTGCAGCTTCTTTGGAAGGCTGGAGCGGGGGAGAGGCAGGAACAGAGACCGTCCTCCTTGGGGGGAGCGGGGATTCTGGAGGAAAAACCACCTAGAAAGACACGAAGGAAGAAGAAAGGTGAATAAATCCAAAGAGAGGAACCCACAAGCACTTCCTGCAACAGGAAGGCTGGTTGTTACCAGCATGTTTATCTAAGGGAAAAAAGCAGCAAGAAAGAGAAGGGACCTAGAAAATGTGCTTCTTTTTAGCTTCATTAACAGCATCATCTTACACCCAGAACTTCCTGCACAGGGACAGTACTGGGGACAACAACGCACACCTCTGTGACATGTTTCCCAGTGTGGTTTTAAAACTAATCCCCACATGACATTTGACATGTGATAGTAGCAGGCTGCTCAGATACCAGCACCCTCAGATCCTACTCCAGTTCTTAAACATCAAGAACTAGGACCTGCATGCTGTTTTCCTTTTCAGACCAGACAAGGGTAAGCAGAAAGAGTTCTTCATGTCATGTTGCTTAGGGCACACAGAAACTTCACCTGCACCTCCACACAAGGCTATCTGGACAGAGGGACATGCTGGCGTTTCCCAGAGCATGTCCCTGCTTTCTACCTTCTCTACTTGCTGTCCAGCATTCTGCTCTTCCCCCTGGGGTCTGGCAGAGACCCCCTCTGCCAGCCAGTCATCCTGGCCTTCCCGTTCTTCCTGCTCCTGCTTAGTGATGCCCAGTCTATCCTGCAGCTCTTCAATCAAGCAGTCCCGGGACTCAGTCTTGTGCAATATGGCAGGGCCTAGTTTACGCCTTGGAGAGGGGTCACGATACATTGGATGCACGTTCGCAGTCTCTTTTGTCCTCTTGATTAAAGATTTAATCTAAATGACAAAGGTAACAGTATCAGCAGAGAAGAGCAATGTCAGAGCAAGCCCCAAGATGCAACAACATAAACTCAAGCCATTAGTGACAATTGTGAGCAGGAGAGTGATGACATTTATTCCACAGTGCCAAAATTCCTCTTGGCACAGCCCAGAACAGTGAGTCAGTGCAAGGAAAAACCCCGTAAGGATAATCATGGCAGCCAAAAATAACTATCTAGAAGAGGAAGGGAAAGATTAACCAGCAGGAAGCCAAGATAGGAGGTGCAGCATGACCACTCCACTGAGCATTAAAGAAACCTCAGTGTCACAAGGACACCGAGCAGCCTCGCTGTGTTTGCCCTTTACAGGCATAAGACTCTTGGTCAGAGCTGTCTGGTGCACAAAGTGTACTTCCCACACTGGAAAGAACACAGCTCCAGGAATGAGACCTAAAAAGGTGAGTGAAAGAGCTGCCACCCCAAGTCAGGAACATCCTCCAGCGGCATGAAACAGCCCTTCTAACTTATCAGAGGCCTCTGTGGCCTGAGCCTTACCCCAGCTAGGGAATAAAAGTCCATTTCACAGGGAAGTCCCTGCAAATGGCCATGTTCTGTGCTGCCCGACATGCAGAAGAGACCACCAGATATAACAGAGGATTTCAAACCTCTGTGACATGCAGCTGTCAGTTACACTCTCAGAGCTGCATGCTGTTAGTGTGGGTGAGCCCGGGCACACTCACATCACACACAGAATGTTAGTGTGCTGTCCCAACAGTCCTAGCTAGGACTTGTCCTACTCCTACATTCATTCAGTGCCTGCCTGTCCTGATGCAGAAATCCTTTCAATGGGTGGTTTGGAGGCGCATGGCAGATCCAATTCAGCTTTCCAAATGTTTTCAGGAGATTCCGGAGTGACTGCAGAGCTTCTGAACTGCTCATTTTCCTGGTCTCCTCTGGCTTTGTTCACATTAGCAGTACCTGCCTTCTTAGGAGTTCTGTCTCTGCTCTGCCTCTTCTTGACCTGATCAGCACAGCCATCTACCTTGGTTTCATGCAGTACTTCAGCCTTTAGCTCCTGTCCTTTCTCCACTTCAAAGCCCAACTGTTTCTTAGTGTCTGGGAATACATCCCACCGATCCAGGGCAACAATAGAAGGTTCATACACAGGATTCGAAGTGCTGTCATTCTTTGCCTGTACCTCTGGCACATGGGCAGACAGCTCCAGGGCCCACAACTCATCTAAAGCTGTTTCTGCACTTTTGCCCTGGGAAGGAAGGGCTGAATTGTCCCTGAATGCTCCCTGCTGATCCAGCTCTTTAGGTATCTGCCCCTTTCCCTGACCATTTAAAGCATCTGAAATCAGAACACTTGAGAATCTGGGGTCAGTTCTCTGCTCCATCTTCCCAGTCTCTTTCTCCAAAGTGTGCTCCAGGCCTTGTGCCTCCACATTAGCAGATCTACACAGAAGCTCCAAACTGGAAGTTGGCACAACGTGGGAAGCATTTCTAGAAGAGTCAGGCTTCCTGCTCAGCCTTGCAGAGGTCATCTGCTCCCCACGAGTAGCACAACCAGAGGAGATCCGGGGGGGGGGCACAGGGGCTGTTTGTGGCAAACAGCTCATGTGTGGAGGAGGACTGGCAGGATGCCCTGAAGCAGGTACAACTATAGTGTTACTGCCTTCCTCAGTGCAGAGGACTGCCAAGGGGGCAGATGTTGGCATTTCTGAGTCCCCACTGTGACTTGCAGAAGGGTGTTTGGAATGGGACAGCACCACTGAACTGTGAGGAGTGTTGCTGGAGTCTGCACTGGATGAACTGGGAACTGGTTCTAGAGAGGGTTCAGGAATCAGAGACATAGTAGAACTGGTCTGCAAAAAGGAGACAGAAGGAATAAGGAGAGAAAAAAAATAAAAGACAGAGGTAAGGAGATGAAAAAAAGCAAAGAATTAAGCATTATAACAATCATGACCTTCAAATCAAAGAGCGATATTGATCCAAAGCCTTACTTCCAAGAGTAAGGAAGGAAAATGAGTTATCAAAAAGAACAGAACTAGTATGACACTGTGCTGATCTTAACATGAGATTACAGGAGATGAAATTCTACAGCCATGGAGATCCTTTTCCTTTGCCCTTCTAAGCGACAGCTCATGTGTTCACCTTCAGCTGTGATGGAGTCATGCAGCAGCCACAGGGAAGCCAGCTACAAGCCCAGGAATGTCTAGGCTGTGAATAAAGGTCACGTTAACTTTACTCATAGTTGGCATGTAAAAAGCTGAGAAATGGCATTTCAAAGCTGAGAAAAAGCAATCAATGAACAGAACAAAGCATGACATTTTCTTCTTGATACACTAATAAAATGCTGCAGTTTGCTGAGTTCATGGCAATGAAAACAAAGCTTCAGGGCATTCACAGCAGGAACAGATAACATGGGCTTTGTTCTATTCACATCACTAATCTCACCTTCTAGAGACACATACTGAATGTACATGAGTCTGTCAGTCACTCCATGCCCTTGTAACCACTGCTTAGGTGGCTAGATTAGCCTCTTCCCCTTAGGCCAAAGACTACACATTTACACTGTAATAAAATCAGTATTAATTTTGATCTAAAATACACTCTAATTAAAGCAACCAACACAGTTTTTGGTTTTCCTTGACTTACAGGGTGTTTGGAAAACATGGGTTTTGAAAAGACCTGGGATCATGGGCCCTCCTTTCCCCATTTTCAGTGATTCCTGGCTAAACTCTAGGAGACAAACTGGCATTACTCCTTTTTCTTTAAGAGGGAAAATCAGAACAGTGGCTTGGACAAGTTCACACAACAGGTCAACCTAAGGCCAGTGCCGAGCCCTCTGTTTTAAAAACAGATCTACAAAGGGTTTCCAAATCCAAGAGCTATGAAGACCTGCGCTAATTCTTAGTCACATTTTTCAAAGAAGCCTCAAGAAGTTGGATGTTTATACTCTAAGGTAACAGGGCACAGAACTTCCTAAGCCCATGTAAGGTATCTCAGCCTCTACTTATCTTTCTGAGATACTCATCATGAATAAAAGGATAAAATTAACCAGAACATGAACAAAATCTGCCAGTAGATGTAAGAGACATACTTTCAGCTGCTACCATCCTACAGGGTCAGGAGCTGGCAACAGACACACAATAGTGCCAGAGGGAGACCGTGCTCAGAAAGGAATGAGCAATAGGTTAGACATAAGGAAGAAGCTCTTCCCTGTGAGGGTGCTGAGGCACTGGCACAGGCTGCCCAGAGAAGTGGTAAATGCTCCATCCCTGGCAGTGTTCAAGGCCAGGCTGGACAGAGCTTTGGGTGACATGGTCTAGTGTGAGGCATCCGTGCCCATGGCAGGGGGTTGCAGCTGGATGATCTTCAGGTCCTTTCCAATCCAAACCATTCTATGATTCTATGAATAGGAGACCACAGTTCATTATAGATTGCTCCTCCCTTTGAGTGGCACAGCAAGACCCACACTCACAGCAGAGAGGAAAAGGACTAATAAGTACATTCAGTAGTTAACATGAGGGAATTTCCTAATACTGCCTTCCCTCTGTATTTTGCCCAAGGTGGATGCACCTGTAAAAGTAACCTGTGTTTCTGCTGTGGTTCACACTTAGGTTTCCAGACTTCCTAAAATGAAGTCAGTCATTTTCAAGGCAAGACTAACGTTTCACTCAAAAGCAACTATTTCCAGCGTATTAAAAATATATTAGCTCCAAAGTAAGAGCTCAACAGTAATAGAACAGTTAAATACAAGCGTCTAGCTATGCAGTAAAAGCAGGCATTGTATTACACAGAAATGGCAGGGGTCAAAGAAACAAGAGCATTAAGTAATCTCAATGCCCACTGACTGATGAGCTAGATAACCAAAATCAAATGGATTCTGGAAGCAAACAGAATGAGCAACTCATTAAAGCAAGCAAAAGATGATAAAAGGGTAATGTGTTGGTCTGTAATAGTACCTTTTACTCTGGGTATGAGGGAAATTAAACAGCAGTGCCTCCACTCCTCCAATCCTGATCTAGTGTAACTTCTAGTTGTACTCGCTCCAATTGATTACACATCACACTCAGTTTTTCTGTCCTATTTCTTGCAACCAAATACAGGTCTGGTACTCAAACAGGAGCCTTTCATCTTTCACCTCTGCAAAGACTCCACTTCTCTCCCTTACATCCTAGTACAGACTAGAAGCACATTTTTACAGATGAGCTAAAACCACTGCTTGGCACAAACAGAGGAGCTAAAAACAAACAAAAAGGACTGAAGGGAAAATGAAGCAACATGGAGACAGGAAAAAGGGAACTGTTAAAACCAGTCAATGACAATATTAACATAAGGAAAATGATCACAGAAACCACATACTTTGTGCTTCAGGAAGGACGTGTAGGCACAGACAAGCTCGATACCTCACAGAAATACCAAGGCTGTGTTTATAAAGCCCAAATCTTAAAATCTTGTTGCATTTCAGTTTGCTCTCAGAGCACAGCCAGACACTAAGCCAGGAAGGTGGGCAGTATTATAGAAAGCACCTAGTCTCTGTTATGTAGGTGTTACAGGAGCTGCACAAATATTCTAAAGCCTTTTCTCAAGACTGAAAAGCATTTAAACACCCACAGCTAAAAACATCCCATCATCTAGCAAGGAAAACCTGTGCTAGGCAGGGTCATTCTCAGTTGCCAACAGCTCACCTAGGAGCAAAGGTTGGTGGCAGCAGCCTCACCCTCAGAGTGTTTGCTGAGCCCTGATAAAAGCAGCCGGGGCACAAGGCCACGGCGCCGAAGCTCCCACAGGATGCAGCAGGAGCAAGGCAGGCTACGCCAGCAGCGCGGGTGGGAATTCGCTCCAGCTTCACAACTGTGAAGCTTTCCAACCAGACTGACCAGACTCTTGTGGATATCCTGCACTCTACCCTAGGACCTGGTATGGAGGAAAAAAGGCAACACAAAGGTGTCAATATTTGCAGTAGACTAAATACACACTACAGTAAGTTTAGAGAAAACAGTGAGTAACTCCTAGATTCTCACAAGATGAAGTACCCGTGCCAGAAATGGCACTGGACTCAATCCCAGCAAATGCAAGGCAAGCAAAGGCTCACAGAGCATGCACAATTGCTGCTGGTTCTGAACTCAAGCACTTGGTCAAAACCTAGGGTATTGTAATGACGTCCATGAAACCCGCAGCACACAGCAAAAAAGCTCCCATGAACGGTGGCACAGAGAAAACAAACAGCAAAGCTGCCTTTGAATTTCCTGTCTAGATCTCCTCACAAAACATCAGATCTGGCTGCCCCACGTAAAGTGATGGTAGGAGGAGATGGAGCTCAGCACAGACAAGAAACATGAAGCATGAGCAGGATTTTCCAAATGAGGAAGAAACAGAGTTAGGGACTTTCTCAGGATTAGAAAGCACTTGCACATGTATGTACGAAAGCAAACCCAACAATGACAATGAAGATAATATATTAGATGCTTGATTTCTCCACCTCTCTGAACAAATTCAAGTGGATAACTCAGTAAGGCTATAAGCAAAGCAGCTGAAAATGGAAAGTAAGAAAAGAAAATATTTTTCATTTTGCTATTATTATGGGTAAATGAAGTATCATGAAAATAAGCTCCACAGTTAATCATTGAGTACAAGAATGATAACATACCTACTGAATAAAGAACAAGTTATCCAAGTACATATGCTAAGTAGATATCCAAGTACATCCATGTATCAAGATGACCATGGGCAGGTTACTCCTGAGCTTATCCTATTATGGGATTTTTATGTGCTACTTGTGACTGAAGTAGCAGTTCTTTTCCAACACAGTAGTTTGGCTTCCAAAAAAGATTCTGAACAACACTTGCCATTCTCTGCCCCAACAAGAAGCCCAGACTTTAATCCCATTTTGAGGTGAATAAGAGCTACTAAGATGGAAACCTCTGAAGTCACCAGCTGTCTGTTGCAAAGGCTTCAGCGCTTGCTCCACATGCCTGGAAGATCCTCCTCAGGAAAAGCACATCAGGGTAAAAATATCCTCTTAAGAGGAGTGTCAGCCCACAGACAGAAGAGCCGGGTCTCTGCCAGTAAGCAGACTGATGTTCCATGCTCCTCTACCTCTTGTTAAGTTGTAGCACAGCAAAATAATTCACCCTGTACTGAGCAGTAACTAAGCTCATTATCTTTGGCAAACAGACAAACGGCAGAGCCAGAGAGAAACAGACTCTAGAACTGCCTTACCCCGCCAGTGACGAAAATTTATAGGAGTTGAGAGCACCTACAGGAGCACTCAGAAAGCACAAATACCATGACAGGAAATTTCTCAGAGCAAGTTTGAGAGGGAAAGAAGACATTATGGAGACCAAACAAGGTCAGCAAATGTGGCTAACAAACAAGGGAGTCTGGGGGTGGGGAGGAACAAGACGGTCTAAAATTCTCATGATAGGGTACCTTAAAGTCAGAGAGAGATGCCATCAGCTCATCCAGTTCTCGTGTAGCTGAAGAAGCAGATATACGGGTCTGCTGCTGACTGGTGACCCGCTGGGGGCTGCTCACCTCACCCTGGCTCACAGTGATTGCAGGGCTGACAAGGGGAGGGAAACAAAAAATGAGTGTGTTTAAGCCTGGGAGAACACTCCTAGACTGAAGGTGCCACAGCAAGAGAAGTGTCATCGGCACTGCCCACCCTGGCCAGCCCTCCCCCAGACCCAGCTTCCACAACGCACACAGACCCTGTCTCTCTGCCAAGTCTAACATGAGTGTGTACACACACCCCCATCCATTAAGAAATGGATGATGACCAAACATTCATTTTGTCACACAGTGGATATTTGTGATCAGCTATAAATCCGAGTTTGAATAATCCACCTCTTGTAACATAACTTATGTATTCTTTCATCCAGGAGTAGATAAAAAAGCACCAGCATCCTCATACGCCCGCTTGATTTTTGACCCTTCAGACAAAGCCCATTTTCTGTCTGCCACTCTTCTGCAGCATCTGCCCCTAGGCCACAGTCACTACTCCCACAAGAGCCTGTTCCACCCCATCCAAGCCAGCAATCACCACTCACACTGGACTTGGCACAGAGCTCTCCAGCTCATCCAGCAGGCTCTCCACACTGGGGCGCACATCTTCGATCCCACGTGCACCATTTCGCTTTGGCTTTTCTTTTGTCGGAGGTGCAGCCTTCTCTCCCACAGAGCTGCTGCTCTCTGGGACAACATAGTGAGGTCCTGTCACGCTGGGCAGCGATGGGCTTCTGTTGGCTTCATCTGAGAAAGGTGAGCAGGAAAGAGCCATTCAGATCCTCAGGTCCATATATACATGTTGATTGCAGGCAAGAGCAGCAAACTGCCCAGATATCTTGTGAATATCCACCCTTGAGGATAGTCAGAACTTAACAGCACAAGGGCCTGAGCATCCTAATCTAACTTTGAAACTTCAGTTAAGAGCCAGTTTTGAAGCTGGCCTTGCTTTGAGCAGGGTGCTGCACCACAGACCTCGAGAGATCCCACCCATACTAAATGAATCTTTGATCAGGAGCTGGAATGGGATGTTGGAAAGAAAAAGCAGGCTACTCTTTTGAGACTCAAACTATCCACTCATACCAAATGTCTTGCTATTCCTTACCTGCTGGGAAGCTACTGGTGGGGTTATGTTGAACAGCATTCAGTTCCAGAAGAAGTCTGTCCAGTTCTGAGAGGTTGCTGCCCAGAGAGGAGCTGGTCATTGTGGGAGATGGTTCTGCAGACTTCTGCTTGTTCGGGAAACTAAAGACAGAAGGGAAATGTGAAACTTCCATCTCAAGATACAGCAGAAAGATGGAGGGAAACTTACATTAGGTTCACAAAGTTTACAGAGGTCCTGTTTTCAAGCTGATGCTTTTAGCTCTGGAGGAAACAAGATGTGTGCTTTGTGAAATTACTACAACACAGCCACATCTTCAGTTGTCAGTTACCAAGAAACAGCACTGATGGACAGGGCCTCAGATTTTAGGACTGTGTGCTGCACAGCCCTGTAGCAAAGAGTTAACCATCTGCAGATCCAAGACACACACGACAGCAGCAGCTTGCATACAGGAAAATTACTTGTTTCTGCTGACATCACACCAGGCAGCAAAACCCTCCTCCCTGAAGCAAGGGAATGCAGGTCTAGTAGAGACTGCAGAAAGAGGCAAAGTACAAACCTCAAGCTATCAACAAAGAGTCAAAAGCAGTAGGTTATGTGGTAGCCTCCCTCAGTGCTCAAAGTCTCTCTTTAAGTCCTCGAACCTTTAATTTGGGGAACTCTAATCAATTTTTAAGACAGTAATTTGAAGCTATTTTCTACTCTGTTAAACATACAAGCCTTGAAAGAAGTTTACCTGTGTGCAAGTGTGTATAAAACACTGGCTGTAATTATGGCTTATCGTATATGGGTGATTCCATTTACCACACATAACTGCAAGCTGTTTCAAAGCAAAACTTAGCAACGATGCAGTGGTTTTTACAGTAATCACACTGTAATTGCAGCCTTCCCATCATCAAGGGCAGGGAAATTATATTCTCCTAGTTTTACAAATAAAGAAATAACTTCTAATGCTCTGGAGATTCTTATTTTATCGAAAAGATACTTTCCAAATCCAAATGGGAACTTCTATCTTGTTAATATGTAACAGGCATTAGGACTCTGACACCTGTAACACCAGTGACAATTGTGGAATTCCGTAAGGGCAGTTACTATCTTGCAATCTGAGGAGGGCATGCTTCATCCAATCTCAAGCACACAAGCTATAATGCCCACCAGAACCAAGCCATGCCTGACCCTTGTACAGGACTTCCAGGCTGTAATTACCTCTATTTTGTACTAACTGCATGCAGCCATCTGAAAAAATGGCAATTAGTATCTCCATTAGGCCAGCTCTTGCCTCCACCCAGAATTAGTTCTGGTTGAAAGCAACTTCTTGTCCAGCAGAAAGAGCTAGGCATAGGTAAACAGGACACCACAGAAATACCAGTCTCCACACTGTAAAAAGGTACTCGGGACAGAGTGCGCTGTAGAGAGCCATCAGAGCTGAAACTCTGACAGCCTCTTCCTCACTCATCCCCATGTCAGCAGAAAGGTCTGTCCTACCATAGAGCACTCCTCCAACCTCTCACTGTAAGAGCAGCCACTTTTGCAAGTATAAACTAGTTATCTATCTATCTATCTATCTATCTATCTATCTACCATTTGCTGAGATGAAAGTTTAAGAAGTTTGAATTCACTTGAAAATTCAAGTCACTGCACATCCTGCTAGGCCACAGGTAAACAAGTTCCCTGGGATAACTGACTCCAAGGCTACCCTCCTCCTAAGGAACTTTTGTGCTGCTTAACAGAGGGATGGATTTGTCACTTGTCTCTGGAGCATATCCTTCACAACACAATCCAGATCCTGTTCTGTCTAACAGATCCTTAACCTCTTCTGCAGCTGAGCAAACCAAAGGGCCAGGTCAACATTTGGAGTGAGTATGAAAGTCACAGTGGCCTCTGACAAAAGAGATAATCAAAATCCACACAAGACAACACAACATATGCAGGGAGCAGCGTTTGTTTCCACTTACAGAAGGCTGCTCAAGCCACAAGAGGCTCAAGTTGTAAGTCAGGCTTATCTCTTAACAGGACTAGATAGATACCTGTAGACGTGTTCCTCTTCACTGGCACGGGGAGAAGGACAGCTGAGCCCGTCTCTAGGAACAGAGGCACTGGAGCTTTTGGCACAAGAGCTGTATATAGGAGACTGGGACTGAGGCTGTGGAAATGAGATTTGCATCGGAAACAGAGAATACAAAGCAAATATGTACACTACTGCATTGCAACCCCACACATGGACACGGCAGAACAAAGCCCAGCAGCAGACAAAAACCATCTGCTCTATAGCCAAGCCAGCCTCTATCAGATGAGCTACACCAGGAACAACTGCTCTCCGCTTGCTTCAGATTTGCCTATGAGTCGTGGATCTCTGCTGGAAAGCCCCTGTCTGTTTCCCACAGGCTACAAGGCAGATGACTAACACTAATCACATCACACCACCATCTTGTCGGAACAATGATGAGGGGTTTCAATAGTTAGCTCTATTAAAACCTCACACCTCCCTCCATTTCCCCACTCTGTTCATAGCCTCACTTCTTGCTACTCTCCCCCCTTATCTACTTCCTTGAGAGATACTGCACCAACAAAACAAGTGTGCTCAATCCCCATGCACACACATTCACTTACTTGCTGGTGGACGTATCTGGACACACTGGGTTGCCACTGGTCTAAGGGGTCAATCACAGTGCCATTCAGGGCCTCACTGGAAGGTGGCGGAGGCACTGGAGGTGGCACAGAGATCTCCTGGTACGTGTGGTTTCCAGTTGGGTAGGAGTAAGGTGTTTCCTCCGTTAGAAACACTGGCCGTTTGGAGATATGGGAGGTGGTGGATTCCAGGTCTGCCAGTAAGGCATCTGCAGGGGGAAAAAAGTAAGGTAAAATCCTGGACTACAGGTTCTTCATTATTCTCATTCAGGATATCTGTATCAGAAAGTCTTTGGGAAGACTTTTTATCTAGGGTGATCTGCTAAATGCCCTGGAAAATACTCCTTCAGGACTGAACGAGTTAATCCAACTTCTGGTACAACAAAAACACCAAGAGGTAACAAAGCAGCCAGAAGACCTGTGCCAGTCTCAGAGTTTTGTCTTAACTGGAAAACTGCCCAACAACAAGGACCTGTATTCACTGCACCCTGCAGCAGAGCAGCCTAGATGAAACCTGCACAGAGATCTACTCGCAACAGGATATTGACACAGACTAATTACAGGCCCCACATCATCAGAGAGTCATTTACCGTGGCCGCAGGCACTGCTTTCTGCAGGAAACAAGATCTCAGGAGGGGTTTTCTCCAGAGCCTAAGGTAGTGGAAGAAGCATGAAACTTCCAAATTAGTTCATCAGTGCAGCAGGAGTACGTGTTTCAGTTTCCCTAACAAAAATCCCTCTGGATACATTGCACAAACAGTTAACTAGCTTCCAGAGGCTGCCAGGTAAACGCCATTTCTTCTCCTGGCAACAATTCTCAACTTGCTGGGTGGAGACTGCTCACAAATTCCTGAAGAGAAGAAAAACTTCCACGAGCTACAAACACTGTCACTCATGCCAGGCAGAGGAACCCACGTCACGGCACCTCTCAGAGATATTAAAGCAGAAAAAATGCTCCCCCCTCAGAGGGAGGGCATGAAAAGGCAATCCCACCTTTCCACATTTCTCCCTTCAGACTGGCCTCTGCCCATTCCCAAGCCTGCACTGCTCTGTGGTGACTCACAGGCAAATCCTGCATTGTTGGACCTCCTGTCCTGTGAACCCACACTGCAGAGCCCACTGCAGTCCCTGGTGGGGAATCTCCAGCCTGCACTCACTTTCTAAAGAGAGCCTGGCTGGCCGGGTGCCCAGCTCTCTGCTGGGGCAGCAAGCTCTGCTGCACACCTCTTTAAGGCTGTTAGAGAGGAGCTGGTTCACTAGGGACATCAGTGCTCTTCATTATAAGAGCATCAGGACATACCTGGCAGGTCCCTTTGGAGATGTGGAATTCGGCCAGACAACAGTAACTCAACTTCATCAGAATTAGGAGAGGAGGCTCTCAGAAACCCCCGGCATCTCCCTCCCCACCCAACTGTCTTCAGGCAGGCTCAGTTGGCAGGATTTGTCTTTCCCCTCCTGCATGCAGTACCTGCAGTCAGGTTTAGGGTGTGAGGGGCTCAGCCTGAGCGTAGCCATCACAGAGCATCCTCCTCCAGGGTCTCAAGGAGCTCAAGTTCTCAGGTGGCACCAGAACAGCACCTAATGCTTGCCCTAATGGCTGCCCATCATCTCCAAGAGGGCAGGCACCTGCCAGCTCAAGCCATTTCCTGATAAGAGCAGACCACACCAGCCAATGCACTTAGCAACCCTTCAAGAAAATACATTAAAGGGTCAGATGGAGGACGGTATCACTGCACTGCAAGATGAGGAAGGTACTGCTTCTAGATTCACTCTCTTCCACAAACCAAAGCATCACACACGCCAGAAAGAGTTCCTGCCCTCAGAGAACAGAATACAGCCATTAGCAAATCAAATACTGTGTTAAATTAACTCTATACACCTTTCAGTTAGTCAAAAAGATGCTCCAAATCATTTAAGCCACAGGCATCTTCCTAGAGGGGCCAAAATACCCCAGAAGCAGCTTCTCTGGAGAGATACAAGTTTTCTGCAGCTGGGGAAAAACGAACTTCATCTTTTTAAGCAAATGAACAGCTGGTGATTCCAGAGTGAAAGGCACATACCTCAAGGAAACTGCTGAAGAGCTGCAATTCCTTCGACCAGGCAAGTCCTATGACTGGAGGTTTCGTGCACACAACCTCCAAGAAAAGTGCTATCCCAGAAGGTGTGGTTTTTGCTTCTCCCCACCAATGACAAAGGCAAAGCAAACTCCACCAGGAAGTGAAAATCCCATGAGGGTGCTGACTCCTCCAGCCCTGCAGAGGGGACCCAAACCACTTTTCCACCCTCCACCGCCAGCCCTTGCTGCATGACAGGCAGATGTAACCATCTCACCATAAAATTCACCCCCTCAGCTCAGTGCTGGGCTGAATGAACCATCAGACAGAAAACCAGCACGTTTCCTAACGGCACAGAAGAGAGGAGCTCACCTACATTTACTGGTTTACTTTTACTCGTCTGCAGAAGAGCAGCAGTGTGGAAATACCAGGAGCAGTCTGCCCGCAGGTCGTGAAGGAGTTAAGGAGAAGACATTACAGTTTAATGATTAACTTCCCCCGTACCCTCCCCCTTCCTGACTTGAGCAAACAAGGCAGAGCTGAGGAATGGGAAGCAGAGGGAGGAGAAAAGGAATCACTGGGTTGCTCAAACTGCACTTCAGCTGTACAACTGATACTGAAGCAGCTGCACAAAGACACCAACCCACTCGGTGGGACAGGAGGAGCAAGGCCAGCCAGGAGCAGGACAGACTCTCATACACCCCTTGATAGGTGGCAAAGGATCTCTCCTTGAGCTTGCTGGTCCCCATATTCTGCAAAACCAGGGTCCACCCTTCTACACCCCAGTTGCTCACGTCCATGACAGCAGGAAGGTCTTTTCCCATTCATGACCATGCCCATTGCTGCTTCCAGCCACTGTTGTCCTATCCAATCCCATCAGCAGGTACAGTTCCCTGAAGTTCTGCTGGCCTGGGAAGTTGTGCCCATTCAAATGGTCCAAGAGGGGCAGCAGAATTTCCCTGGGGAGGGCAGGGTGAGAGCTGTGGTGGCACAGAGCCTGCTCAGCCCATCCCACCTCATGGGCTTCACCCTGGAGAGGGAAGCGACTGCAACCCACAGGCACAGGCTGCAAAATCACTTCCTCGGAGGTCAACCCTAAGGAGTTCTGCATCCAGAAACCAAAACCCAACCCAAGCCATTAACATCTTACTTTCCATGCAGCACCTCATCCCAAGAGGTCCCAAAGCACTGTGCATTCATTTAGGATTTGTGCAACTTTTTAATGTCACCAGAAGGAAAGAGGATTTATTCATGGAAAAAGGATGCATTGCTCTCTATCTTTCTTTCCAAAAGGGACCAGACAGCTGTAACCTGATGAACTGTAACAAAGATGGCCAGGTTGGACAGGGCTTGGAGCAATGTCCTCTAGTGGAAGGTGTCCCTGCCCACAGCAGGGGGTTGGAACTGGATGAGCTTTAAGATCCCTGCCAACCAAACCAGGCTGGGATTCTATGATTCTGTGAAAGATGCTGTGCCTTGTGCAGCTCTGCACCTCACATTGCAGTATTGAGCTCATTACAATGACTGCTCCTTAAACAGAATATTAAATACATCAAAATACTAAAGGTTCGATCGATTTATTGGGTAATGAAGTGTTCCTTCGCAAAGGCGACTCCTGAGGGTCAGTGCTGCAGGAGGTGTAAATCAACCAGTTAGTCGCCCACAACCCGTAGGAAGCAGTTGTCTGTGCATTAGGATGATCCAGTCCAGTTCCCACAACCACCAGCCATCAGAGGGCACCACCACATCCTTGCATGGACAAACAGATGAAACCCAGCAGCAATGGCCAACTTGGCAGTAACTTCAGTGCACTTCTTCATCGTCGTGGAGTCAAGAACCTGTCCTTGTCTCAGGCACACAGGAATTTTCTGCCGGTGCCACATGTGCTGCAGCACCCCAGGGGCTATCAGCCAGTACTCTGGAAACAAGCACACGTACTGACCTCATCACAGTTTTACTGCTGCCCCAAATACTCCCTGAAGTACTACAGGCTTGGTTCTAGGAGGCAGAATCTCCCCAGGTTAAAAGATCAGAGATTCATTTATCTCTAGAGAATAGATTTAACCATATTGTGGCAATTAGGTAAAAGAGACAGGGTTATACTAGATCTTCGAGCCACTGCTCCTCCACAGGATCACTCTTCCTTCCACTCTCACCATGGTAAGAAGCTACTAACAACCCACAGACAACTCACAGACATGTGCATGGTGTAGAATCCAGTTTCCAGTAGGGCTGTGTATATAGAAATGTGTATTTCCCCCTCTATTAACAGCATGCTGCTCAGTGGGGTGTGGAAGAGTGAGGGATACTTGCTAAAACACCATCAACCCAGATGCTCCTGCTTGTCATCACGATGCTGGTGCAGTCACACAGCTGATAAAACCCTAACTCAACAGTCTGCTGCAGCACAGTGCATGTCAACGTGTGATACCAATACCTGGGTACTCCATGGGCTCAGGCTATTTGGCCAAGCACATGGTAAAACTGCATGCAAAGATGAGACTGAGGCACAGAAGGACAGAGTCCTCCTCCCTACAATGGGCAACCCACACACTCAATTAAAATCACACTCCAAACACATCCTCCCCAGTGTGGGAGGACACTTGTGTTTGCATTCAGGTGGTTTTTCCACACAAATTTTCCTGTGGAGGAAGGACAGTTAAAGAACGTATCACATTTGGTACCTTTACTCCTATAAAGCACTCCAAGACATCTGGAGGTCCAGATATGTTAGTTTCTCCCTCTCTCCCTTGCCTTTCTTTTGCCAAAAATCATCAACTATAAGGTCCTTGGGATTCTGGTCTTCAAATCCCACATACAGCTTTGCATATACATTAGATATGTATGAGTGGGTCTTAATAGCAACTGCACTGCTTCAAGGTAGTTCCCAGCATCTGCCAAAGCTCTGCTAGTCACTTAAACAGCTTGGGATAAGACCTCTGCAGC